>NW_027665444.1:0-3000 GCF_963924005.1 Protomyctophum bolini | reverse complement strand
AGAATGGGTTACAGAAACATAATTATTTTTAAATATTTATGTTATATTATCTTTAAAATCTTAAAGGACCACTTTTCAACCTATCTTCATATAATAGGTCCTCACTAATAATCATGAAAAAATTGCATGATTTTTTTCTGCTGAGTCTGTCTCATAGGACGGCTGTGGGCAGTTTAGAAACCGTTTTCCAGTGACATCATCATTAGGCAGATTTATTTTTATTTATCTGCCTAATTTTCATTATCGTGAGAACGATGGCTGCCTGCAGTTTCTATTAGCTTGTATTCCCCATCGATGATGTCACTGGAAGACTGTTTCTCAACTGCCCACAGCCCTCCTATGAGACACAGACCGAGTAGAAAAAAAATTGCACATTATTTTCATGATTATTAGTGAGGACCTATTATATGAAGATAGGTTGAAAAGTGGTGAAGTGGTCCTTTAAGTGTTTTGGGAATTATTTGGGGGCCCACTTGCCCCACAGGTTGAGATCCACTTAGGCTAGGGCAGAGTGTAGAGGAGGAGAGTAGCAACACGCTTCTCGCAAAGCGGGTGCCACTCTGGGCTATAGTTCCAAACATTGCTCCTGTGGCTGGAACTATCCCATTGAGATAGAATGAGCACTTCCGCATTCCATCGTTACAATGGGAGTCAACGCTAGTGTCGCCACTCTCTTACTATTCCACTCGGGGCTAGGCTCCAAAACCTTAACATGGGTAAAATTCCACTCATACTGAACTATCTGGTTGAACATGTTTCTCTGGCCAAAATCCCAGTACGGCTAGTTGTCGTCATCTGAGAGACTCTTGTTTGGGTTACGACCAGGGGGGCAGTCAGACAGATATTTCGTGAAGCCACTAAGGAAATCGGGACTTCCTGAAAGTTCATATAATGGCCTGTTGTGGTGCTGTCATTGGGCCCAAAAAACCCCATAGCTCCATAGAGGCCCATGTATTTGGGCCCAAATTCACCTAGACTGTATTACCTTAATAAACATGGTCATGCTTCCAGTCACTAGTTTAAAGTCTCATCTCTCATGTCATAATATTATTTTTGGAAAATTATGGTCCCATTTATTAAATAAATGACCATAAAGTCACGTATGTTCTGAGGGGCGTGGCTACCGTTACAGTCTATGATCGGGAGCAACCCCCCGTTCAGTCAAAATAAAAACCAACGAAGAGTAAGGGGGGGAAGTCCCGCCTCGTTGTCTGGGCCAGCCAATGGCCAGCTGGGCCCAAACGGATCTAGAAATATGGCGACTTACAGTGCAAGGAATTACAGGCTTCATTTTAAGTCCATGTTAGACCCGGGGAACGCTTTGTCCAATACAGTCTATGGTTACGACGCAAGTCTGCAGTTTTTTTGTTAAGACGACGAAATAGGCATAGATGTGCGTCTGACCTGACGCAGTGTTGTTTTCGTCGACGAAAAATGATCGTTGACTGCCTTTTTTCACTGAAACTAACTGAACGCTAAGCTATGGTGACTAAAACTATGACTAAATATACTGTAGATTTCGTCAACAAAAAAGAAAATAGACTAAAATGTTAGGAAGGGACTATAGTGGACAAGAGATCCAGCATAAGTCATTTTTTACACTTGGTTGCATGGTGAAAATAGCAGATCTACAAGCTCACAACGATCTACAACGATCTCACAACGCGTCGCACTGCGACACATAGTGAGCTTCTAGATCGGCTATTTTCAGCAAGTGTCAAATCAGCCATTACGACAGCATCAAAGCAATCAACTGTAGATTTAGTCGACAAATCTCATGATATTTTGTCGACTAAATCTAGACTAAACACTAAAACATGTGACTAAAACTAAATGAAAACATTTCAGGAGGACTGTGACTAAAACTAAAATAGAAATTTGCTGCCAAAAACAAACACTGGTCTGATGTTTACTTGTAAGCCGTTGGTGTTTTTGAATGCATAGTCATTGGTATAGTTGACAGACGACGCTTTAGGAGCAGACAATCCTTGAACATTAAATTGGTAGTTGACAGACGAACGCTTTATAGGAGCAGACAATCCTTGAACATTAAATTGGTAGTTGACAGACGACGCTTTAGGAGCAGACAATCCTTAAACATTAAATTGGTAGTTGACAGACGACGCTTTAGGAGCAGACAATCCTTAAACATTAAATTGGTAGTTGACAGACGACGCTTTAGGAGCAGACAATCCTTAAACATTAAATTGGTAGTTGACAGATGACGCTTTTTAGAAGCAGACAATCCTTAAACATTAAATTGGTAGTTGACAGACGATGCTTTAGAAGCAGACAATCCTTAAACATTAAATTGGTAGTTGACAGACGACGCTTTAGGAGCAGACAATCCTTAAACATTAAATTGGTAGTTGACAGATGATGCTTTAGGAGCAGACAATCCTTAAACATTAAATTGGTAGTTGACAGACGACGCTTTAGGAGCAGACAATCCTTAAACATTAAATTGGTAGTTGACAGACGACGCTTTAGGAGCAGACAATCCTTGAACATTAAATTGGTAGTTGACAGATGACGCTTTAGAAGCAGACAATCCTTAAACATTAAATTGGTAGTTGACAGACGACGCTTCATAGGAGCAGACAATCCTTGGACATTTGCTAGCTTTGTCCCACCTAATCACCTATTAATCACATGATGTGACTGAGGGACTGTTACTTGGCCACATGGCTGCTCTGCTCTGTGCACGAGGGGCGGGGAGGTGGAAGCATTTCACCACCATGACACAGCCAGTTGTTGGGTGACAGTTGGGAGGAAAAACCCCTTTCTGCTGAGCCAAGGAGTGTGTGTGTGTGAGGGAAGGGGGGGGCGACGATACAGCCTATAACCCATTTTTGGCGGGAACCCCTTTTGGTGTTAGCATTATGTCATGCTTTAGCTATTGAAAAATAGCAGATCTACAAGCTCATAGCGCGCCACCGAGTGGCGCGCTAAGAGCTTGTAGGTCTGCTATTTTTTAAATCGAAGAACGACTGACATAGA
>NW_027665445.1:39751-56853 GCF_963924005.1 Protomyctophum bolini | reverse complement strand
TCACAACAGCGAGCTTTTCATTTAATAAATATAAGAAGCGCGCAGGAGCACAATTACCATTTTCTCTCTCTCTCTCTCTGTGTGCGCGTGTGTGTGTGTGTGTGTGTGTGTGTGTGTGTGTGTGTGTGCGTGCGTGCGTGTGTGTGTGCGTGCGGTGTGTGTGTGCGTGCGTGATGTGTAATCCCCTCAGCGGTACCTCTCTGCCTGTTTAACGTCCCCTCACTGTATATCTGGCTTGTTTGTGCCGCTGCGGTAACAAGTCCCCTTTGCATTGAGAGAACCTGTGTGTGTGTGCGTGTGTGGTGTGTGTGTGTGTGTGTGTGTGTGTGCGTGTGTGTGTGTGTGTGCGCGTGCGTGCACCTTTGTGCTACATAGAGACACTGCCATCAATTAGTTACTTTCTAGTCTAAAGTACAGAACCAAGCAATCCCCCCAGTCTTTAACACCTCACCCCCCCTCCCTCCCTCCCTCTCTCTCACACACACACACACACACACACACACTCTCCTCGCAGCAACCTTGATCAAAGTCTAGCCGGTGCCTTTCGCTCCCGTGAACCTGTATTGATTAAGTCTTTTGATTAGTTTTCCTGAGGACGGAAACAAGAAAGAAAGAAAGAAAGAAAGAAAGAAAGAAGAGCACATGTTGCAGCACTGACATTGTTTTTTCTCCGGGAGAGACTTTGATATAGTGTGTTTGTCGCGATTGATTGACAACGCCGCCCCTCTGCTAGCGTGTGTGTGTGTGTGTGTGTGTGTGTGTGTGTGTGTGCACCCCTCACCTGTCAACGTCGGCGTGCAGTGTCAATATTTGAGGGCCCTCATCTCTCTCAACGTGGAGG
Organism: Protomyctophum bolini; assembly: GCF_963924005.1. Taxonomy (NCBI): domain Eukaryota; kingdom Metazoa; phylum Chordata; class Actinopteri; order Myctophiformes; family Myctophidae; genus Protomyctophum; species Protomyctophum bolini. The sequence goes on along the minus strand of NW_027665445.1, from coordinate 56,012 downwards.
ACCGTTGAACGGGTTCCCACCCTCGACGCGCCTGAAGACAGACAGACAGACAAAAAAATATATATATATAAAGGAAATGAGGACGTTGGAAGTTGTGATGCAAACGCCATTGAATCGCTTACTGCGTTTTCTTTAGCCCAAATAACGTGCGGCGTGAATGATTCGCCTCGGTGTACAGGTGCTCCCCGAAACCCGGATATATATATATATATATATATATATATATATATATATATATATGCTATATAACTTGCTAGTGATATTTATAAAAGCACCCCCCCCCCCCCCCCTCCTTTTAAAAAGTGAATATATATACTGTCAAAATAACAATAAGCTCCACGGAGCCACTTTGCAGACTTCTCTCTGCCTTAGAGAGGAGCTCTTACGTTATCCGTCTTTATTAGAGACACCATTTATCCTTGATGTACTCGTTTGTCTGCCCTTGCTCACCTCCCCACCCCCCCCCCCCCCCTTCTCTTCGCCTTCCCTTCCATTTCCTTTATTCTCCAGGGGGGTGGGGGGGGGGGGGGGAGTGCTTTATTTGCAGAAGAGTGCGTTAAGAGTTTCTAAACTGCACTTTATGGTGTTACTACTTACTTTAGTCCTCGTGCTTTGTCTGGTGGTTAGAGTCTCTCTCTCTCTCTCTCTCCCTCTCTCTGCTTGGATGGATTCTGCACACACACACACACACACACACACACACACACACACACACACACACACACACACACACACACACACACACACACACACACACACACACACACACACACACACACACACACACACACACACACACACACACACACACACACTGGGCCAGTTCCACTGTGACTCTAATACTGTGGAAATGCACTTGTCAAAAAAAGGCGTGATGAGTACGTGCCGTTTGTGCGAAACCATGCATTCCATGGCTACTGTATATATATACACCGGGAGAATTATAGCCAGGCAACAAGTACAGTACACCAAGAGCAAGCTGTTATCACATAAGTATCCCACTATACACGCGTGATGGAGTGTTTTCAACGCTGGCAATTATACGGTTGCACAAATACAATAATATAAGATAATATACCAGTAAGACGCCTGAGGGCGAGAAGCCTGTATACTGTACTGGCCATATAAGGAGCATGTCTTGAGGGTACAGGGTTTGATGAGGTCGGATCAACATATTTAATGTCAGAACAGGTCAGCTCCATATATGGAGATCTAAGTGTGGCATAGCGGGGGACATTCTCTTGAGCGTACAGGGTTTGATGAGGGGCTTTTTGTTGTACCTTTTCTCATACATACTGACATTTCGGACGTGTAGTACACACAAAAAAATGTAAAAAAAAAATTGTATTCCTCAATGTGGAAATACTCCCTTTTTCCATGTGCATATTTCATTATTTTGACTGCATTTTGAATTAGAGCAAAATAATGTTTGTTGTTTCTTTGTGGCTTTTTCTCGCTGTGAACGACTTTAACACACGTGTGTTATGTGTGCGTGTGTTATGTGTGTGCGTGTGTGTGTGTGTGTGTGTGTGTGTGTGTGCGTGTCTGTGCTCTGTGTTCCAGGGGGCCGTGACGAGCCCGTCAGCTACACCTGCACCACGTGCAAGCAGCCCTTCCCCAGCGCGTGGTTCCTGCTGCAGCACGCGCAGCACGCCCACGGCATCCGCATCTACCTGGAGTCCAGCCCCTCGGGGGGGCCGGGGGGCGGCGGCCTCACGCCCCGCATCACCCTCCCCCCGCTGCCGCTGTCCTCCCTCCACGGAGGCTCCGCCCACAACGACGCCATAACCGCCGTCGCCGCTCGCCAGCTTCCTGGGCGACAAGCAACCCGTTCCACCTGCTGCGCATGGCGGCCGGGCCTCTGCTCCGCGGGGGGGGAGGGGGGGGGCCTCCCGCCGCCGCCGGGCTTCCTGGAGTCCGGGCGGCGGGCGCCTCTCCCTCAACACGCCGCCCTTCGCCAGCCCGCCGCCGCCCCGCCACCCCCCCGCCCCCCCACCACCACCTGGACCCCCAACCGTCTGGAGCGGCTGAGTGCCGAGGAGATGGGGGCTGATCTCCCAGCACCACCAGTGCCTTCGAGAGGGTGATGCGCCTCACGCCCATGGCCATGGAGTCCCAGTCCATGGACTTCTCCCCGCCGGCTCCGCGAGCTCGCCGGACACAACAACAACTATCAACAACAACAACATAAACAACAACAGCAACAACGTCAACAACAGCGGTGCCACACCGCCGGCTGTCGCCCGGCGGCGGCGGCGGGGGGCCGGGGGGGGCGTGGTGGCCAACCCTATGCACCGCCTCCTCAACCCCAACAACAACCACAACCCCTTCCACGGCGGGCCCAAGTCGCCCTTCCTGAGCACGCCTCCTCCGCCCGGCAGCATGCCCCCCGGCAGCACCACGCCGCCCCAGCAGACGACGCAGACGCAGACGCTCAAGGTCAAGTCGTGCGAGTTCTGCGGCAAGAGCTTCAAGTTCCAGAGCACCTGGTGGTGCACCGACGCTCCCCACACGGGCGAGAAGCCCTACAAGTGCCAGCTGTGCGACCACGCCTGCTCGCAGGCCAGCAAGCTGAAGCGCCACATGAAGACGCACATGCACAAGGCCGGCTCGCTGACGGGCGGCCGCTCCGAAGACGACGGCCTGTCGGCCACCAGCGGCTCGCCGGAGCCCGGCGGCGCCTCCGACGTGACGAGCGGCGAGGGCATGAAGAACCGCCACGGGGACTTCACCGGGGAGGGCAACGAGGAGGAGGAGGAGGAGCTGGAGCTGGAGGAGGAGCTGGAGAACGAGAGCCGGCCGGAGTCCAACTTCAGCATGGAGTCCGAGTTCTACCGCAACAGCCGCGAGAACGGTGGCGCCAACAAGCCGCCGCTGCCGCCGCCGCCGGCGGAGGAGAAGCCGCTGCTGTCGGCCTCGTCCGCCCTGGGGAAGCTGGCAGACGGGGCCGGGGGCGTGGCCGCGGCGCTGGGCGCCATGCAGCAGTACAACAACCTGATCGTCGACAATCGTATAAAGCGCGCCACGCCGTTCTCCAAGCGGGGCTCCACGGACGGACTGAGGGACACCGGGGACGAGGACTCTGTGGCCGGGGAGATGGACAACCACCTCCACCTCCACCACCAGCACCACCACCACCAGCAGAACCAGGAGGAGCGGACCGCCATCAACGGCAGGAACTGCGGCTCGGGCGACTCCTTCTCGGGCCTGTTCAACCGCAAGCCCACGCCCATCACCAGCCCCAGCCTGTCCAACAACTCGTCCCAGACCAAGAGGATCAAGATCGAGAAGCAGGACCTGCAGGACATCATGCCGCCCGCGCCGCTCATCCCCTCGGAGAACGTGTACTCCCAGTGGCTGGTGGGCTACGCCGCCTCGCGCCACTTCATCAAGGACCCCTTCCTGGGCTTCAGCGACTCCCGACAATCGCCCTTCGGCACGTCCTCGGAGCACTCGTCCGAGAACGGCAGCCTGCGCTTCTCCACGCCGCCGGGGGACCTGCTGGACGGCGGCGGCGGCCTCTCGGGGCGCAGCGGCACCGCCAGCGGGGGCAGCACGCCCCACCTGGGCCCCGGCGGGCGGCCGGGCTCCAAGGAGAGCCGGCGGAGCGACACGTGCGAGTACTGCGGCAAGGTGTTCAAGAACTGCAGCAACCTGACGGTGCACCGGCGCAGCCACACCGGCGAGCGGCCGTACAAGTGCGAGCTGTGCAACTACGCCTGCGCGCAGAGCTCCAAGCTCACGCGCCACATGAAGACGCACGGCCAGCTCGGTAAGGACGTCTACCGCTGTGACATCTGCCAAATGCCCTTCAGCGTGTACAGCACTCTGGAGAAACACATGAAAAAGTGGCACGGCGAACACTTGATGACCAGTGAGGTCAAAGTTGAACAGGCCGAGAGAAGCTAAAAAAAAAAAAGTCAGGTTCCCACCCCCCTCCCCTCCCCTCCCCTAAACCCTCCCCCCCGGCCATGTCCTCTGTCACCCATCTCCACACCCTGCACCACACTTTGACTAAAAAAAACAAATGAAAAGGAAAGAAAGAAAGAAAGAAAAAAAGGGAAAATTACAAAATGGGGTAGCTGGATACTCTCTTTTTCTGAAATATTAATTTGGGTTAATTTTGTGTTTTTTTTTTTTAATCTTTTATTTCTTTTGCCTATAAGAAAACTGCCAAACTGAGAAAAACTAAACCGATATTAATTGATACCAATTGAAGCTGTCGAAACTGCCTCGTTATAGGCGTTCCGTTTTAAACAATCAATCAGTTGAGTCATGACATATTATGTGAAGCCTTTAACTGTGCAATAATTTCTGTATTTATTGGGAGTTTGTATTTTGGCAACGTGCAGGTACATTTTTATTTAGGCAATTTTTTTTTATATATATATTTTGTTACTTTAACTTTGAGTTGCTCAGAGTATACTTTTATTTCCGAATACCCGCAGATGCTATCCTGAGATTTTGTTTTAGCCAGGCAAAAAAAAAGGAATTATAAAAAAATATAAAATAAAAATAAAAAAAACAATTTAAATAATCATTTGGCCGCTGCTTATGAGAAATTGTATATTTAAGCTCAATGTGATTTCTTGAAGAGAAGCCAAAATTCAATCTTCAATTTGAAAAAAAAAAAAAAAAGGTGAGAATGCTAGAATTTAGTTAATTTTGTGTGATTTTTTTGTGTAATCACTGATTACGATACGCGGACAACAATCTTTTTTGGCATTGTAGCATGAACTGAAAAAAAAACTAAAACAAAACAAACCAAACATGTCAATATAATTGGATATGTAGCACTGAGTGTCATATTTTGACAATAAATCTAAACGTCAAAAAGAGGATCCCAGGGTTCTCCTCCAGAATATGTCCTCCTCACCATCAGCGAGCAGAAACAGCTTATCGCTACGGCAGCTGCTAACGGCAGAGACCCTCCGAGTGTGCCATGCAGACATTAAACATGCAGACCACCCCCCCCCCTCCCCTCCATCACCTTTTTCACAAGCCCCTAAGAGAGTGGTTCTCAAAATGGTGTCCTAGGCGCACACACACACACACACACACACACACACACACACACACACACACACACACACACACACACACACACACACACACGTGAAACACTTTTGAATCCCAATCTTTGCAATCATATTATTTTTTTGTTATTTACTGAAAACAATGTAATTGTAAAACATTTTTCAAAAACAGCCCGATCGACAATAAATCAATGAAGAATGCACATTAATCAAAACGCTTTTTTTTCAGTGTTATAGAAAGGAGCTAATTTCCATCTGTAGTCCCTGAGCAGGCTCTTAAAAGTGCTAATTATGACTAACTATCCATATATACGAAAACACAAATAACGTTGACTTGCATTCTGCTGTGCCTTGGACAAAAAACGTTTGAAAACCACTACCCTATAACATACATCTACTTTCTTACACACACACACACACACACACACACACACACACACACACACACACACACACACACACACACACACACACACACACACACACACACACACACACACACACACACACACACACACACACACACACACACACACACACACACACACACACACACACACACACACACACACACACACACACACACACACACACACACACACACACACACACGCCAAAGCATTGCATGAAGCCATATCACACTGTAGGCTATACTTACGTTATTCTCATGATAGGATTTTAAGTGAGCATGAAGCAATGAGGTACAGGTATCTACTGTAGATAAACAGAGTTAGATCGAGAGAGAGAGAGAGAGAGAGAGAGAGACGTCTCAGGGCACGGCTATCGAACTCCTCGCCCCTTAATTTTTTACGCCAGGCGACTTGAAAAGGAACAAACCTGATTAAATTAAATGATCTCCCCCAAATTATACCACCACGGCCCCCCACATTTATTAAAAAGAGATTGCCCGACCCCTTTTAAAATTCTATTTTTTTTACGTTTACCATAAAACGGCCACATTTCTATAACGTCGACACACGTGTGCATTCATGGCAGAAGTCACCGCGTTTCTAGTATACTGTCAATCGAAGTTAGACTTTATTGTCGTATATGAATACAGTATAATATTGTCATTGTTTTTTTTTAACGTATAGATTACAAACGGCCCTATGCATGCTTGTGTCAGCTGTAGGGTGAAGTTAGATATGGAGAGAGAGATCTATATGCTCAAATAGTAAAACTATACCCTTTTTTCTTTCTCTCCTTTCATTTAGGACGCCTTGTGATGTGTAGTTGAACACATTCTGAGACGTAGCGACGAGTAGAGACAGACGCTCACACACACACACAACACACACACACACACACACACACACACACACACACACACACACACATGCAAATGGACAAGCACACGCATGTGCACGCACACACAACACACACACACACACACACACACACACACACACACACACACACACACACACACACAGACGACCCTCGTCTGCACTGTTCTTGAACAGTTTTGACCATGTTCCTGAACCGACTCTTTCACATTCAAAATTGAATTGAAAAAGAAGAATTGAAAGAAAAAAAAAAGATCTCATGAATACCCGCACTTTATGTTTTATTATTATTTTTTGTTGTCATCCCCCCCCTCCCCTCCCCTCCCCTAACACATGGGTAATATTATGCTGTGGTTCTCAAAGTGCGGTCTGGGGACCCCCTGGGGGTCCTTGGGGCGGTTCCAGGGGGTCCCCGGAGAAATATATAGCATAAAAATCAGTTGAACCACTTTAACCATGACATGCACACTGTATAGGCTATTTGAAAAAAATGTAGATTACGCTGTTAAACAAACGAAACAGCAACAACAACAAAAAAGTGAACAATTTTGATGGTTTGACTGAATGTTTTAGAAGCATTTTAACAGCACAAATCTTGTAATGGGGGGGTTGTCCCTGGCACAAAGCTATAATAATAATATATCTTCACATGGGGGGTCTGCGGCCAAAGTACACAATTCATATTCCTTGACATGACAATTTGTTTTGAGAACCACTGCACCAAGAAAGAATGGAAAGAGAATCTTGTGGATAAAAGTGAATAAATTATCTCTAACTGGACCATATATAGTGGCGTCATTATGCACGCTGTGAGGGCTGAAGAGCTTATGGGATCACCTGATCAATTAAAGTGCCGGCATTGTGTCAGGCCAGGCTCTCTCTCAATGCTGGCACTATAAAAGACATTTAGAAAAATAAATAAATTATTAGACTAATTTATTTGGGATTTTTTTTTTCTTTGTACTGCCATTCAATTTGACGTGAGTGTGCCTTGAATAATGATCTTCCTATTTATTGTCTCAGACGAAAAAATAAAATAAATGCAACACACTTTTTTTTTTTTTTTACTTTGTGAAGCGGCAAATTATACGTTTTAAAGAAATGGTTTTTGAAAATCCACATTGAGCTCTTTGACGTGTGTTTTGAGCTCCGAATTTGCATATGACATTTCAACATGATTATTATAATTATTATTATTATTATCAGAGATTAACGTTCTGAAATTAAACAATGCTGAATTTTTAGGTTAGGAGTACCCAGCACAATATTGACGTGTCTGTGTGTATATATGTATGCATATGTACATATAAAGGCACAAAACATATATAAAGAGATTATATCAAAATTGGTCACTTCTTACCGGACACGATTCTGTCCCTCCACACATAGGAAATTCCAGCGAGTGGACGAAAGCCACAACATTAGTCAAGGAAGAGACTGGACAAAAATCAGGAAATTTGCAGAACTAAAAAAAGAAAAAAAAATAAGAATTTAGTGCACTCTGTCTTAAAAAATACGTTTACAGTATTGAAACAAGTACAAGGGTAAAAAAATAAATTGTGTGTATGTGTGTTTTAAACAAACAAGTATTTTCTTTTTATTGGTTTTTTTTTAAACGTTTGCTTCTAAAGTTTCTCTGAATGCCGCAGTGGCGATGTGTATATTGTTTTTTTTTTTTTGGTGACGGGGTTTTATTATATCTATAAATATATATGAATATATATTACATTTTTCTTGTTTACTGTAAAAGTATACCAGTATTTGTAATATCGGAGAATGCCTGGGCATTTTACAGAAATAGAAGAGAAAAAAAAAAAGGATGGTTTTTTTATTTCTTATTTTGCAGTCCGATTTAAATTGTGGGTCTCTTAAAAAAAATGTTTTTTGTCGCTGTAACTGTAAAAGTCTTAAGTTTTAGTAACTTTTTTCTTCTGCCTTGGGTGTAATGAAATACATTAAAAAAAATGAAATAAATGAATTAAAAACAAACAAAAACAAAAAAGACTGTCCTGTGACAAACTTTGGATTTGGGGGAGATGGCGGGGGGGGGGGGGGGTGTCGCTGCATAGCGGAATGGAAGTCTTCTTCTTTTAAAGAGGTGATCGAACATTGTTTATTGCATTTCAGGAAAACAACAAAAAACTAAAAAAGAGAGAAAGAGAGAAAGAAAGAAACAGAGAGAAAAAAAACAACCCACTGAGATCCTGACTTGTATCTATTTTTCCTTCTTCTCTGGAATGGATAATTCTTCATGGATGGTTTGAAATACATGTGTAGACACTTGCTGTCTTTTCCTAACAAAGCTTGTCTTTTGTTATATCCTTTTTTTTTCCTGTTTAAACTTTACCTTGTAATGCATCCATTGTGAATATAGGGAAGATGACATGAACCTCTCCCTCTGAGGTGTGACTCTTATATCAGGGGGAAGGAAGGGGGGAGACTTCATTCCAGCCCCAATGCTAAGATAAAACTCACAGTCTGCCAGACAAAGAAAAATTAACCTGAAATGGTATCGTGTGAAATGAATTGCATTGTACAGTACAGAGGTCGAAGCGGATCGCTTTTGGCGGCCTTTTATTAAGCGACAAAATTGCCAGACAATGTTTTGTTTGCGGTTTAAGTTGGTTGTGTACATAAGTTATTGTTTTTTTTTACGGTTTTATTTTATTTTTCTCTTCGGAATTTCCACCTGGCACTGGCAGAGACTGAGGAGTCCTGTTCATCCCTTGATCTTTGTGACCTCCATGTCAGTTTTCAGGCACCTGCCTCCCCCTTTCCCACCCCCCACTCCCTGTAATGTTTCTTGACATCAGGACAGTAGAGCACAAATACAAGCCGTTACAATTCTCCACCTTGTGCTTGTCTCATTATTATTATTATTATTATTATTATTTTGGTTTCCCACGTCCGTCATGCTTGCAATTATGACGTAAACGGGGACCTGCAGATAAGCATGGAAAGGAAAGAACACAGTTTGTTTTTTTGCGCATCGTCAGGAATAGCCTACCGTATATATACCATATCTACTGTACGGGCAGTTACTAGTGCTACTGATTACTGACCACAATCATAAGGACACAAATATGAATCAAGGCAGTGCTGGGGGGTGGGGTGGGGGGGGGCATGTATAGTTCATGTTATATCTACGACCTGGACATTGCTCATGCAGCAAAAGAGAATTACCTTTATTCTTTTTTTTTTTTTCTCTCTCTCTTGGAGTTCCCGTGAATAAAGGAGAAAAATAAAAAATAAATGGTCGGTGCTTTGTAAAAGATGCCAAGAGCTTTGTTGTTGTTTTCCTTCTGAGTTATAACGGTGTGTACTCCCGGGGATAAACTGAACGTACGCAGACAAACCAGCAAACAAGCCGAGCAGAGGCGGCCGGGCCGGCGGGGCGCTATGCTGACGACGGTGTGCTTTTTAATTGTGAACGCACGTTCTTAATGAAACATTACCCCCATAAACCTCCTCCTTCTCACCTTCTCTCCGCACGTTTTTTATCCGGCTTATCTCACTCTATACCCCCCTCGCCCTCCCCTGCTTTCTTTGTCTTCGCCTCGTCTTGCAAAAGAGAGTTGACTTTTGGTTGGCGTTATGGTTCAAGTCCTGAATTGCAAAAAATATATATAATAATAATAATAATAATTACAAAACAAAACAGAAAAAGTGCTTTGCTGCTGTTCCACTCTGAGTTTGACATTCCATAATGAAACTATTCTTTTTTCAGTTTTTTCATGTTTGTACTTAAAAATAAATAAATAAAAAAGAATAAAAACATTACATTTTAAATAGAACAACAACAACTACAGGGTCGGGGGACTGAGGTGAACAGAATCTGTAATTTGTTTAGATATGTTATGATGTTGGAATACAACGTGGACATTTTTTTGATTTATGGGGGGGTGGGGGCAGGGTAGGGACGACGACTTATTTTTTCTGTTTTTTTTTTCGAGTAGGGATGTTATGCTGTTTGTGATGTCACTTTATTTAAAAAAGACAAAAAAAGACAAAAAAAAGGAAAAACATGATGAACTGACTCTCTCTCATAGGCTGCGGCTTGTGTTGTCTATGACGATGTCACTGCAGGAGGCCGAGGGCTTGTGTTGTCTATGACGATGTCACTGCAGGAGGCCGAGGGCTTGTGTTGTCTATGACGATCAGACGATGTCACTGCAGGAGGCCCGAGGCGTGAGGCTGGTGGCCGTTGGTTGGTTACAGTAAACATGACATTCAGACACCCCCCCGCAGCGTCTAACTCTCTTTATTTCACTTCAATATATAAATATATATATATATATATATATATATAAATAAATATATATATAGGCCTATATGTATGTGTGAGCTCACAATGTGTCGCACTGCCTGCGACAACCCTGCGAGAGCTTGTACAGTAGATGGGCTATATTTGGGTCAGCAGGCTTTAGCCTATTATAATATATATATATATATATATATACACACCTGGCACGAGACAAAAAAGAAACAAAGTACTGTCCTATACTGCAGGAACCAACTGGAACCGGCGTTGGTTTGAAACACGCACGCACGCACGCAGTGCACGCAGTGCACGCACGCACCTGGGTGTACATTTGGAATGGGTCTGACAATATTGGGTGACATGCATGTGCGCACACGTACAGTTACGGTTGTTATGTACAGTACATGCCAAATATATTTGGCGACGTGTCACACACACACACACTGCACACACACACACGCACACACGTGTGCATGCACACAGTGCAGTACAGTATGTACTGTATACATGAAAGCCTGTCCCTAGATCTATGGGGCATGTGAGGGGAGGGACACGCATACAGAAATAATATCAACCCACACCGGGTCTCTCTCTCTCTCTCTCTCTCTCTCTCTGGCCTAGAAGCATCTCCTGCATGCTGGTCTCATTTTGTTCTTTAAATATTGCAACACGTGGGCTATACTTGTGCACATACAGAACTATAGCTTCAACGACCCTCACCTCTCAGAACTATAGCTTCAACGACCCTCACCTCTCAGAACTATAGCTTCAATGACCCTCACCTCTCAGAACTATAGCTTCAATGACCGTCACCTCTCAGAACTATAGCTTCAATGACCCTCACCTCTATCAGAACTATAGCTTCAATGACCTTCACCTCTCAGAACTATAGCTTCAATGACCGTCACCTATCAGAACTATAGCTTCAATGACCCTCACCTCTCAGAACTATAGCTTAATGACCCTCACCTCTCAGAACTATAGCTTAATGACCCTCACCTCTCAGAACTATAGCTTCAGTGACCCTCACCTCTATATCAGAACTATAGCTTCAATGACCCTCACCTCTCAGAACTATAGCTTAATGACCCTCACCTCTATATCAGAACTATAGCTTAATTGACCCTCACCTCTATCAGAACTATAGCTTCAATGACCCTCACCTCTATCAGAACTATAGCTTCAATGACCCTCACCTCTACCTCTAAAATATGTTGTTCCAGAGACCCCCCCCCCCCCAGAAGCAAGAATATGAGTTCAAAAGGTTCGCTCTGAAATAATATATATATCCAATGATTTGCGCCACATTTTCACGTTTGCCCCAAAATAGCAGATCCACAAGCTTGTAGCACTATGATGCATGAGTGGAAGGTATGGGTGCGTGTTGAATGTATTAACAGAAGTGCTGGGGAAGGTGCATAGTGGGAGAAGTGAAAGAGAGCACTGAATACAACAGAGCTGAGGAAGGGACTGGGGAGACAGGCTTTCATACAGGGCGTCGGCACCAGGCCCAGGTGCCACCGCTTGACTGATTAGCATGATCATCATATACACTGACACGAAACAAGACAGGAACGCCCCAAAACGTCACATCCGGGACATTTACCCTGGGCAGACTTTTCTATGGCTGCCAATGCAACTTTTTCCAATCCTTAATCACATACGGACAAACATCTATGCCGATAATATATAACCTGCGGAGGTAACGTGCCTTGTCCACGGGGCAACAGATCTTTCAACCTATATGTCATTGCAAATATGTTTGATAATCGCTACTCTGCGCAATATTGTTTTGAAAATGCCGCAAATTGCATCGCAGTGAACGAGAGCAAATCACAACTTACCCTGGGGGTGGTGACTCCGCCCTGAATACGCGTTGTCGTGTCAGTGTATAGCTCTGCTCCCCAATCCACTGCAAGATAAGGAGAACAGAAATACAGCAAAGTAAATAAACCATAAACTAACCAAAGTATACTATAAATATAATATATATATATATATATAAAGCTACACCAGACCACCTAATATAAGTAAGTAAGTAAGTAATTAAGTAAGTACATTTACATATTTACATAAGTACATATTTATAAAGCACAAAACAGTGCTGTACAAGTGCTGTACAACAAGGTAAAAAACAATCAATTCAAAGCGACAAATCACAGCTCAAAATACAAACGAAATAAATATGTTTTCAATAAAATAAAATACCATATACCATAATACCATAATATATAGTACAATACAATATATACAGGGGGCCGTCACATTTAAGATGACTCTTTTGAAACTTCTCAAAGGAACTATATATTCAAGGCCAATTTTAGCCTGGATTGCAGGTCATTCCACGACCAGGGGCCAAAGAAAGCAAGACACTTTTTGTATTGATATTTTAACAGTATATAGGCCTACAGTATACTGTAAAGTGTAAAGGGACAGTTATATTTAACCATCAATACAGTAGCATATCATTTGTTGCATCTTTTGTTGACTATTGTGCACGATACATATGACTATGATCATATGACTATAGTCCTATGTACTGTATAAGCTAACAAATATAATATACAAATGTGAGATACAAGGAAAACATACTATCATAGAGTAATGTATAAGATGACTGTGGATAGGATCCATTTTGCGGGAACCCCTTTTGGTGTTAGCATTATGTTGTGCTTTAGCTATTGAAAAATAGCAGATCTATACAAGCTCGTAGCTGCTATTTTTGAAAAATCAAAGAACGACTGACATACTGTAGCAAAACATATAGCTTTTTCAGAAAACTGTCAGGATTTAGAAAACCCTTTTAGAATCTGATCTCAGGTCAAAATGGGTTAACATGTATTGGCCAAGAAGGAGAAAAAATTCAACAATCATGTGTGGCTGAATTCTGTGCAATAAAGGAAGACCGAGGACGACCGGATAAACACGATTAAAACAGACTCAAGAGAGAATCGGAGAAACGAGGCTTTAATGTAGCCGTCGTTGGGTTTTTTTCTGTCTGTGTGTTGAAGAAATGAAGCAATACAATTGAGACTTTGAATCAAAAGAGGCCAAATAAGAGAGAATTGCCACGACGCACGACGACGGACATGAATCCACCAGACAATGTTTTGCAGTTTGCGCAACTCGCGCTCCTCAGGGAGAGAGAGAGAACGCCGCGGACCGCATTATAGTCAAATAAATACACACACAGAAACGGGTCATTAACTATGCAGTCACCCGCGTGAGTCTTTCTTATTTCTCTCTCTTATTTTGATTTAATTTGCTTCTCTCGATTTCCTTGGCAGAGTGTGTGCGTGTGCGCGCGTGTGTGTGTGTGTGTGTGTGTGTGTGTGTGTGTGTGCACGAGCGTGATTGTGTAAGGGGGGGTGTGGGGGGGGGCAAGGGAATAAAAATCCAGACCCACAATTAGTCATGAGGAGACAAGAGTGAGGAGTCGGACGGAGAGAGTGCCGGGGCGAGTTGTGATTTGGCTTGAGTTTCAAGGCAAACGGGTAATTAAGCCTATCCCTGGCTGGCCTGCACTTTGAAGTACCCCACAGGAGGGATTATCCCCAGTGAAGAGAGAGAGACAGAGAGAGAGACACAGAGAGAGGGAGAGAGAGAGAGAGAGAGAGAGAGAGAGAGAGAGAGAGAGAGAGAGACAGAGAGAGAGGAGTAATGAGAGAGAATGAGAGGCAAAATGAAATGTGATGAGGATTGAGAAAGGAGTGAAGCCTTAAAAAAAATAAAGACGGAGATTATGAATTATAGAATCTAATATATAGCCCCCCTCCCCCTCCCCCCACCGCCACCTGCTTTTTTTTGGTGCGGATGTGTTCAATTTCACCAAATAATAAGCTACCATACCAGTCCAGTTCATGGATCCATAGTCAGCCCATGCGTCGGTATAGCCTCATAGGATCAGTGGTTCCCAAAGTGGGGTCCATATCCCTTCAAATGGGGGGCCGCGGGCTAATCTGTGTCAATCTGGGGGTCCTTGACAACATGAAACCACCGACCTATAGATAGCTGTATAGATGCACCATGTGGTCCTCGAGGGTCCGCTTTAAGCATGGAGTGAATGGTTATAAATAATCACTTAAACATGTATAGTGTGCTGCATGTGTACAATATCTGTCAGTTGGTGAATTATAGTGTGGCAGCTCACAACACCACGAGCTCCCCTGGACACTTCCACACTAACTCAGGGGGAGCCCGCGGGTTCGAACCTCTGTGGTCCCCGTCCGACCTCCCTAGACCCACTGCCGCCCCGTGCATGTCTCGGACCCCCTTCGCACAACCTCTGTCTTTCTGTTATCTCCATTCCAGAAGTGCCTGCGTGGCTGTATACTGTATATATATACATATACTGTACATATAGCATGTGGTGCCGGTGCAGATGGTGGGGTGGGCAGCATATAGGATTATGTCAAGAGACAGACACCTCTGGGTTATTTGGTATAGGTACGGGAATTATTCCTAGCCCCCCCCTCGTGCACGTACACACACACACGCACACGCACACACGCACACGCACACACACACACACACACACCCACACACACACACCCACCCCCACCGGCTTTGCTGTCAACCTAGTCTGCTTCCCCTCATTAAAATACAAAAAAAATAATAATAATAAAAAGAAGCTCAACTTCAAATGACTTAAGCCCCCCCCTCCCCCTCGGTCGGTCGTCAGTGCCTCACTGACTGTTGACAGGTACAGTACGGTACAGTAGGGTCTTAAGCCTTCAAGATCAACGCAGCTATTCTCCCTGACAAAATCCCCCCCCGTGGGGCTCGGGCTCTCTCTCTCCCTCTGTCTCTCTCTCTGTCTCTCTCTCTCTCCCATCGGGGTGGGGTCTCGCGGGTGCAGGCTGTCGGTCCGCTCACTACGGGATTGAAAGCATGGCGGTGGGTGGTGGTGGTTGGGGAGGGGGTGGGGGGGGTTAAGGGATAAGGGAAAAGGGGAGAAAAATGGAGAGGTATAGAGGGGAGAAGAAGAGAGGAAGAACGAGAAGGGCTGGGCGTGGGCGTGCAAGTGTGTGTGTGTGTGTGTGTGTGTGTGTGAGAGGGGGGTGTCACCGATGTCACCGTGTCAGTACACTCACACTGCAGGTGGGGCGGAGGGGGAGAGAGAATGAGAGAGAGACAGAGAGAGAGAGAGAGAGAGAGAGAAAAAGAGAGAGAGTGATAGAGTAAAGCAGGGGCCTTCATGCACTTTAATTACGGAGCGTGGAAGGGGGGAGGGTTATGGGGGGTCTCGGCGGAGGGCGTCTGACTGAGGGGCTTCACGGCTGAATCAGACTCCACTGGTAATTATGACCGTGATCATTCAGCGGTCCTTGTCCCTTGTCCAATTGATCCGCATGCCTGTTTCACGGCTGTATCGCCAGATATACGCCGCTGTGCCGCCGTGCCGGCCGCTATGGTCGCTCCGCTGTGCTATGTGTGTGCCGTGTAGCAGCAAACCGCCGTGTTCCACCCACGGGTCTCTCCCCGGGTCTCGCACTTCACTCCAGCTCCGTCGAGTTCCCTCGGAAATCAGCCCTATATGTAATCCTGGGGAGTTCCACTGCTGTGTGTATGTGAGCTGATATACCCGTGATATACTCCACTATAACATGCTGTATACGTGTGTGTGTGTGTGTGTGTGTGTGTGTGTGTGTGTGTGTGTGTGTGTGTGTGTGTGTGTG
>NW_027665445.1:27251-34751 GCF_963924005.1 Protomyctophum bolini | reverse complement strand
ACAAAGTAGCTCCCAGGGTCCGCCAGGAGGGATTTACACAACCAGGGCCTCCGCTGGTATGGAGGGGAGGGGGGGAGAAAAAGGGAGTGATGAGGGGAGGAGGTGGGCATGCTGGCCAAAGGGAGAGGAGAGTGGGGTGTATATATATGAGAGAGAGAGAGAGAGAGAGAGAGAGAGAGAGAGAGAGAGAGAGAGTAAAGCACTTAAAAACGAGAGCAAGGGGTTTCAAGAGGTCCTTTGTCATGTTTCTACTCGAGGTCCGAACCGTCGGTTGCCCCTATCAGTGAGCATCGTGCAGTTGGGGGAGGGGGGGGGGGTGAGGGGGGTCGTTGCATGCGGCCAGGGGGAAACCATGGGAAAGCGGGTCATGTCACAAACACACACACACACGCATGTACACACGACCACTACAGTGAAATCCTCTTTGTGGATCCACGTAACATTAAAAAGCTTCCGGGTCTTTCCGTTCGCTCCCGAGCGATTTGATATCGTCTCCTACTTTAGGCGTGCAGGCAAACAGAGTGCAAAAAACGCCTGAAGTTTTCTCAAATAAACACAAACACGTCACGCACGCGAACTTCGCACATGCACGCGCGATGCACCACAATGCAAGGGGGTGGGGGAGGAGGGGGAATGGAGGGGGAATCCCCTCTTGGTATGGTGGGCAGCCAACGGGCAGCCATTGGTGGCCATGTTTATTTGTGAACTGATCAGACAATTATATGAGAGGCTGGTCTGTACAAAGGCCTTCGCCCTGCCAGCTGGCCCCAGTGGCTAGGATGCGCACGCACACACACGCACACGCACACACACACACACAGGCACACACACACACACACACACACACACACACACACACACACACACACACACACACACACACACACACGTAACATGCGTAAACACACACTCTCATGGCATGAGCGAGGATGCTTCAGGGAAGTGAGAGAGAGAGAGAGACACACACAGAGAGACACTGGCTGAAGTCAGACTGAAGTGTGCCTGTGTGTGTGTGTGTGTGCGTGCGTCTGTGTGTTTAGTTTTTAGTTTTTTTTGGGGGGGGGGTCCCAAACCCCCCGCTGTGCAAACAAATTGCTGTGTGTTCCTGTTCACATCTATTGATGTGTTATTGGGACCAGATGGCCCTGATATAGGAATGAATCCCCCCCCCCTCCCCCTCGGCGGGGTGCGTTCTGCTGCAGGCCGGATGGCACTCGGCCAAACGCTCTACGACTCCAGACCGTCTTAGGTACGGTAAACTGCGCGGCAATTTATTTTGATTACTTTCTGTTTGGTTTTGCTTTGCTGTAGTTCTCATTCCCCGCGTGATCCATGCGTATTATACGTTACCTCCCTCTCGGGGCGGATAAGATTACACCTTCTTCGGAAACAACCTGCGCTGATGTTCATTTTGTGTTAACGTTGTTTGATGTTGTTCTATACAGAGTCTAGACCAGTCTATGGTCTATGACGGAAGAGGTGCAGGTAACCAAATGGACCCTTAAAGATCTTTAACTCTTGAGAGCGTCAAATTAAACCAAACGGACTCCGTTCATTTTACGCTCTCAGGAGTTAAAATATTGGTAAACATCTAACATCTTGTTAACTTACAACTCACTCAAGGACCCCACTTTGGGAACCACTGGCTTACAGGACATATTATTGGCTGAAAGAGAACACAGGAGGTGAGACAGAGGTGAGGGGGGGGGCTGTGGGTGGGGGGAGGCGGGGGTTGTTTCATGGGCAGAGATAAGAGGGAGAGAGTATACTGTATGGATTATACTACCTGTTATCATAACACACACACACACACACACACACACACACACACACACACACACACACACACACACACACACACACACATACACAAGTGTGCACGAGGTGCAACACGCTCAAGCGTGCGCCAGAGAGCTAAGAGGCTGATCCAGGGTCAGTCCCTACTGTATATATATCTATCTAACACACGATATCCACAGCATACACAACACCGTCCTGACAAGTGATTGAGCATCACCTCTGTATTCATGACATATCCTCCACTCTGCACGCACGGCGGACACAACCCGCGCACGCAACTATGATGTATAAGACTGTACAAGACTGTACAAGACTGTGTCTCATGCTTAGGGTGTAACTGATGTACAAGACTGTGTCTCATGCATATAGGGTGTAACTGATGTACAAGACTGTGTCTCATATAGGGTGTAACTGATGTACAAGACTGTGTCTCATGCATATAGGGTGTAACTGATGTACAAGACTGTGTCTCATGCATATAGGGTGTAACTGATGTACAAGACTGTGTCTCATGCATATAGGGTGTAACTGATGTACAAGACTGTGTCTCATGCATATAGGGTGTAACTGATGTACAAGACTGTGTCTCATGCATATAGGGTACAACTGATGTACAAGACTGTGTCTCATGCATAGGGTGTAACTGATGTACAAGACTGTGTCTCATATAGGGTACAACTGATGTACAAGACTGTGTCTCATGCATATAGGGTGCAACTGATGTACAAGACTGTGTCTCATGCATATAGGGTGCAACTGATGTACAAGACTGTGTCTCATATAGGGTGCAACTGATGTACAAGACTGTGTCTCATATAGGGTGCAACTTATGTACAAGACTGTGTCTCATATAGGGTGCAACTTATGTACAAGACTGTGTCTCATGCATATAGGGTGTAACTGATGTACAAGACTGTGTCTCATATAGGATGTAACTGATGTACAAGACTGTGTCTCATGCATATAGGATGTAACTGATGTACAAGACTGTGTCTCATGCATATAGGGTACAACTGATGTACAAGACTGTGTCTCATGCATATAGGGTACAACTGATGTACAAGACTGTGTCTCATATAGGGTACAACTGATGTACAAGACTGTGTCTCATATAGGGTACAACTGATGTACAAGACTGTGTCTCATGCATATAGGGTAGAACTGATGTACAAGACTGTGTCTCATATAGGGTACAACTGATGTACAAGACTGTGTCTCATGCATATAGGGTACAACTGATGTACAAGACTGTGTCTCATGCATATAGGGTATAACTGATGTACAAGACTGTGTCTCATGCATATAGGGTATAACTGATGTACAAGACTGTGTCTCATGCATATAGGGTGTAACTGATGTACAAGACTGTGTCTCATGCATATAGGGTACAACTGATGTACAAGACTGTGTCTCATGCATATAGGGTGTAACTGATGTACAAGACTGTGTCTCATGCATAGGGTACAACTGATGTACAAGACTGTGTCTCATGCATATAGGGTACAACTGATGTATAAGACTATGTGTCTCATGCCATGCAGGGAGCATGCTCCAGGGAGAGTGCAGTCCACATGAATAAGTGAAGGCGTTTATTCCTTATTGTATGCAGGCGACCCTGCAGTTTGAATGTGACTTGGAGCTTTTAGCACGCTGGACAATATAATAATAATAATAATAGTAGCTATATAGCATACAACTTGTGAGCTTGTATATTGGCAATTGTTTGCCATTATTGAAAAATACTGAGATGTCACAATCTTAAGAAAATCATTGGAAACAAAATGTCGCCTTTAACATGTAAGGCCAAAACAGGGACTGGATGTGGTGGTTAAACTGTGTCTCATGTCTTCAGTAGCACAAAGGAAGCATCCCTCTCATGGGAAAACAGCATCTTGGCCCATTAAGCCATTTAGGCCTGACGTCGACATTTAAAGAAATGTCTTGGAAATCCTGACAGTTTTCTGAAAAGCCTTATGTTATCAGTGGTGCTCAATATTTCATGCCAAGGACCCCAAAAATTATATGAAAATATGTTGTTCCAGGGACCTCCCCACAGAAGCAAAGATTTGAGTTAAAATGTTCACTCTGTGATAATATATATTCAAAGATTTGAGGCACATTTTCACGAATTTTCAAAAATAGCACATCTACAAGCTTGTATATCTGCTATTTTTCAATAGCTAAAGTATAACAGAATGCTTAAAACACCAAGAGGGGTTCCCGCCCAGAATGTGTTAATTGGCCACTCGATATACAGAACACAACATCGACCGGACATGACTAATTTTCCCGTGCGCTGCGGCGTCCGACCATGTTCTCTCTCTCTCTCTCTCTCTCTCTCTTCTCCGTTGATGTCTTTTTCATCAGCCAAGCGACAACCAGAAGATGACGAGCTGCAGCGCCGTCTAATTAGTGGCTAATTTACAACCCGCTCCAATGTGTGTCCAAGAGGTTAATGTGGCCCGACTCGGCGGGAAATAGCTTTGGCCGCGCTCCAAACAAGAGCGCCATGCAGCCGAGGCGGAGGCGGCGGTGGCGTGCGTGCGGTGGCGGCGTGCAACTCCCTCCCCAAGGAGGAACGGTAACATTAGTAATTACCTCCAGGACCACGGGGCCAAGATATCCGCCAACCTTTTTATGAAGTCCACAAATTGAGGTCAGCCGGCGCGGTACGTGCGAGGTCGTTACGAGGTCGTTACTGTCGTACAGTCGGCGGTGTCTCGGAGAATGTAGATTTGCGCCCCGGTAAATGTACCTCAATTAAAAAAATATTGCATTCCTGATATATGTTTTTCCTCTTTCTTTTGGCCTTCCTCTCCCACTGCCTCGCTGTTTCTTTTCAATGGCATTTGAACCCATTGAGACCTGAGACCAGATTCTATTCAAATGTTTTCAAAATCATGCACACTTACGGTGTGGGGAGGACTATGTTAAGTTCCCATGCATCCAAGCCGGGGGTTACACCAGGAGAAGGAGGTGACGCTATCTACTGTATGGCTTGGCCTGGCTGGGGAGGAGGATGAGGATGAGGGAGGAGATGGACTGGAAGGGGAGTGGAGGAGGATGGAGGAATTCCGGTTCTCCAGACAAGACTCATCGCTTCAAGGTCGATAAAGGCGCCATGCATGCACACATGTGCGCTCGCGCACACGCGCACACACACACACACACACACACACACACACACATCCAGCGGTCAAGGCCGTGGCCACTGCATGCAAACAACAGCTATAACCTCCCTCCATCCTCCTCCGATCACGCCCACACAACTTCCACACCACTATACACACAAACATATACATACATACACACTTAGAAAATACATTAATAAAGAAATACAAATAAATAAATAATGGCAGAGCCTTTTTTTGCATTACACCTAGTACAGTAACTATAAGTGCATTTACTTGAGTTCAGTATACCCAAGGAAATGTTTTGAGTATCTGCACTTTAGCACTTATTTACAACTAAAACAGTGACAATAGCAGATCTACAAGCTCACCCTGTGCATGCCTCACGGTGTGACAAGCTGCACTCTTGCAGAATATATATTACAGCAATGCTGATATTGAATATGAAATGATGAAATGTACAGTATAGCCTGCCTTTGTCATTTTCACGTTTGAACACTTGAGTATACTTTTAAAAGCATGTATACTTCAGTACCTGAACTCAAGTATACATTTGACGGAGCAACATTCACTTACAGTACAGTATAGGCCTAGAGTCGAGTAATATTTGACCAGGAGTGTGTGTGTATTATACTTCAACTCGTTTGCAGTGGTGGAACTTAACTACTTTTACTTAAGTACTGTATTAAGTATACAATTTTGAGGTATTTGTACTGTACTTTACTTGAGTATTTCCAATTTCCAGTACTTTTACTTATACTCCACTACATATCGGAGTCAAAATGTGTACTTTTACTTCACTACAATTATTTGAAAACGTACTAGTTACTAGTTTACTACTTTGGCGATTTTAAATGTGATTAGAAAACATACATTAACCACTTCAAAATAGCCGATCTACAAGCTCACAATGCGTCACATTGCGACGCATTGTGAGCTTGTAGATCTCCGCTACAGCCGCCAGTTCCCTCCAAATGCCCTAAACCAATGGTGTGGGTCCTGAAGCTGTGATTGGACGACCACAATAACAGACTGGCCTAAAACCACACCTACGCTCTATAGGGTGTTCTGGGCCGCAAAAAATAAACACACACACACACACACACACACACACACACACACACACACAGAGTACTGTATACTCAAGTAGGCCTAAATGTACTTTTTGTGACCATACACCACTTCCGCTATACAGGACTTGTTGGGAATCTTTAGAGACAGGACATTAAGCTCTGGGTGTATTGAGTCCATTCATCATGTCAGCTTTGGAGCCAATCTATAACATCAGCCGAAACCTTTCGGATCAGCGCCTTGATAAACGTGTGGAGCTGCATTTACAAAACAAATAACTCTCATGCGGCTATTCAGACAAACTGAATGTGAACGTATATATAAACGTATATGTGTCATTTTAGGGTTTCAATTCACGGAGCTATACCATAGTTTGTACAGGATACAGTATATAGCACAGTACTATTACTTGGACTTACAGAACTAAAAGGAGAAAAAAAGGCGCAACTTATTTTCCGGAACACATTTTAATCATCCTCCGGTTAAAAAGAAGGAAAAAAAAACAACAACCTCACACTGGTTATTTTAACCGATTAATAAAGCATAAAAATCTTGGTTATACAAGACAAGAAATGACAGGACAAGAATAGATTTGTACTTATTATTAAAAATCTATAAAAGATTGGGGGGGGGGGACAACGACTAAACTACAATAGGTAGCTTAGTGTACTGTAACAGGCTGTATCAACTCTGTATAATAATCTAGATAACAGGCTGTATCAACTCAACTCTTATTAATGTAACCTCTGAACCTGGGTGCGTCACCTAACGTGTCCCCCGTACCTGCACACATACAGTAGGTTCCTATGCATATCTCCACATGTACAATGAGCTGTCAATGGCCGTGCCACGTCTTGCCGAACCCGAGACAAAAGCTGGTCCTCGACGCTGGGTGGTCTCAACCTTTGATATTTGAGAGACGTTGAACGCCGTGCGTCGTCGGGCTAACCCCCGGGCCGCGGCTAACCCCCGGGCCGCGCCCCGCGAGGCTCTGATCTTCCAGCGGTCGACCGCTACCTGTCTGCACCCGTCCGTCAGCGGGGGCTCCTCCAGTCTGACCCAGACTGAGCCTCGCTATTTATGCCTGCTTTTTATTTCCTGCACGGCTCAGATATCCAGATAATGTTCTTTTATCAATTTCCTCTTTACATTTTTTTCACCAAAGATTTTCAGAAAACCCCCAAATAATAAGATAGATAGATAGATAGATAGATACTACATATTTAACACTCTGGCATTGTTTAGCAGATTTACAAGTCCGCCAACCTGGGGAGAGCAACAAATGAACTCATGCTTCCTTCATGCCTGAGTGTCCATGAAGTTGCTCCTTTACACCTGACAGGGGGGAGTTTCCCTGGTTGGACGTATAGCGCGTGGAAGGAACACGTTATTCCAACCAGTTCCTTTCCCCTCCATCAGGCGCCCCGGCTGGCCAGGGGGAGGCAGTTTAGAGACCAGGATTACTGCATGTTTTCTCCCGTGAGGGCCCTATACCCTA
>NW_027665445.1:25000-27051 GCF_963924005.1 Protomyctophum bolini | reverse complement strand
CTCGTAGCGCGACACTCGGTGGCGCGCTACGAGCTTGTAGATCTGCTATTTTTCAATAGCTATAAAGCATAACATAATGCTTATAGTTAAAACAACCAAAAGGGGGTTCCCGGCCAAAATGCCTTAATACACTGTCAACGTAACGTAGTAAGCTGTGGATAATGCAAAAAGCTGCAGCACCGGTTTGCATGGTCTGGAGTGCAATTTGCGTCCACTTGAGTTGACACATCACTTCCTCGTAGTGTACAGTACAGTCAATGGTTGAGAATTTAACCCATTCTGAACGGGAACCCAGTTTGGTGTTAGCATCATGTTATGCTTTAGCTATTGAAAAATAGCAGACCTACAAGCTCATAGCGCGCCACCGAGTGGCGCGCTACGAGCTTGTAGGTCTGCTATTTTGAAAAATCGAAGAACGACTGACATTTTTAGAATCTGATCTCAGGTCAGAATGGGTTAATCAGACCAGTGTGTGTCCAGTGGAAACCTCGTATGAATCTTATCTCAGGTCAGAATGGGTTACACAGAAAAAAAGCCCGTCCGCCTTTCCGAGTAGAAATGCCTCCGTGTCTGTAATTATGGGACACACACTCAATTACACCCAGCTGTAACAGCAGAGCCGGGTCTGACAGTGACGGCTTTTATTTGACCACAGACAGGTTTTTCCATCTCTCTCTCTCTCTCTCTCTCTCTCTCTCTACCCTGACGTGTCCGGCGGTTCTGATGTTTAACCCATTTAGGCCTGACGTCGAAATTTAAAAAAAAAAATTCTAAATCATGATAATTTTCTGAAAACCTCATGTTTCTATATCAGTGGTGCTCAATATTTCATGTCATGTAATTGGCTGCCGACACCCATCTGAAAATATATTGTTCCAGGAACCCCCCAGAAGCGTGAAAGATTTGAGTTAAAATGTTCGCTCTGAAATAATTATATTCAAACATTTGGGCCACATTTTCACGATTTTTCTCAAAAATAGCAGACCTACAAGCTCATAGCGCGCCACTCGGTGGCGCGCTATGAGCTTGTAGATCTGCTATTTTTCAATAGCTAAAGTGTGACATAATGTTAAAACACCAAAAAGAGGTTCCCGTACAGAATGGGTTAATGCCAAGAGGTGCCCCAAGGCGCTTGCTTAGGGGCATTCTCGATTTCATGAGTTCCACCTCTCTCTCTCTCTCTCTCTCTCTCTCTCTCTCTCTGAAAAAAGAAAATGCTCATAACTCAAGCTTTGACGAGACGTTGGCCCATAACCAAGACATACCGATGTCGTGCCAATATATGCAGACCGCTTTTGCTAGAGAGTTCTCTCTCTCTCTCTCTCTCTCTCTCTCTCTCTGTCTCTCTCTCATACTCCACGCTGTGACAATGGAGTTCACTTTTTTTTAATGCCCTACTTTTTATCTCTTATTGCATTCGATAACCCCCCACCTCCCCCCCACCCCCCTTATTTTTTCCCCCTGCAGTCAAACGTTATCATGATTTATAGAAGGGGCCATTTTGTTTTGGGTTCGCTCAAATCAAAGTGCCGTGCATGGCAGCACTTTATCTTGGTTTATTGGGAGCCTCTGCGTGCTCCCCTCCTGGTCACTTAAATGTATTTAACCCATTCTGAACGGGAACCCATGTTAGCATCATGTTATGCTTTAGCTATTGAAAATAGCAGATCTACAAGCTCATAGCGCACCACCGAGTGGCGCGCTACGAGCTTGTAGATCTGTTATTTTTGAAAATCGAAGAACGACTGATTTTTAGAATCTGATCTCAGGTCAGAATGGGTTAATCAGACCAGTGTGTGTCCTAGTGGAAACCTCGTATGAATCTGATCTCAGGTCAGAATGGGTTAAGTGTATATTTAGATAGAAAATAGTCTCTGAGCCGCGGATCTCATTGTTTTTTCTTGTCAGTGATGAATCTCTCTTTTCGATAGTTACTCGCAGGGAGAGGAGAAAGATGCAGGCTGAGGCTTCCCCCGCGCGGTTATTTCCTTTGAAGAGAGAGAGAGAGAGAGCGAGAGAGCGAGAGAGCGTGCGCAAAGAAGGGGAAAAAA
>NW_027665445.1:15000-17500 GCF_963924005.1 Protomyctophum bolini | reverse complement strand
AGGCCTTGTTTGTATTTGAAATCTCTGCACTTCGCCTCATGGCTCTCAAACACTTCATACTGGGGGGACAATTTTTATTATTTCTTCTTTTCCTTGAATTCGCTGCTCCCACCCATACACCCCCCCCCATCACCCCCTGCCACACACACACACACACACACACACACACACACACACACACACACACACACACACACACACACACCTCAGCCCATGCACCCACTTAATTGACTTTGCATAAAAGAGGCCCTCGCTAAACTGGGATAATAATGTAGAGTGAAAAAAACCAAAACTCTTAAACTTTGCGTAGGGAAATGAAGCACGGCGGATGGTGTTGGAGATGAGAGACCGTGCGTGCGTGTGCGTGCGTGCTTGCGTGCCTGTGTTGCGTGCGTCTATGCCTGCGTGTGTGCGTGCGTGCGTGTGTTGCGTGCGTGCGTGCGTTGCTTGTGTGCGTTCCGTGCGTGCACACTGATTATGTGTCAGCGTGTTGATATATGTGTGCACGTGTGTGCTGAGGGACACGCAAAGGGGTACGGAAACCCACTCGGAGAATAGAGTGCATGCTCTGTAGTCTATAAGAGATCACAGTGGTTTGAATATAGAGATGCATGCAGCCCATTCCTCTGTCACTATTGGAGCTTTCCTAGTGTCTGTCACTATTGGAGCTTTCCTAGTGTCTGTCACTATCGTAGCTTTCCTACTATAGGACTGCGACTCTGTCTATAGTGTCTGTCACCCTCAGCTCTCTTACTGTCTGTCGCTCTCCCATGCAGCTTTCTTTATAAAAAAAAATCCCACGATTTTGTAACCCATTTTTCACCCCTGTGTCAATCATCTAATGTGATCCTGGGCTCTACACACCCTCCACCAACCTAGTCCCCATATACTGTATGGGGGACAAGGGGCGAGCAACGGACTTGAACTCACGCTTCCTTCATGCCTGAGTGTCCAAGTTGCTCCTTTACACCTGACAGGGGGGAGTTTCCCTGGTTGGACGTATAGCGCGTGGAAGGAACACGTTGTTCCAACCAGTTCCTTTCCCCTCCATCAGGCGCCCCGGCTGGCCAGGGGGAGGTAGTTTAGAAACCAGGATTACTGCATGTTTTTTGTGAGAGTACCTACCCTAGGGGACACGGGGAGAACATGCAAACTCCACACATGTAGAAAGGCCCTCTCCCATGCTTTCCGTACCATTTTTTGCAGTCCCCAACAATATGCGTTCCAGCCAATCAGAAAGCTTATACGTACATCTCATCCAGATCATCTCTCCTGGATCGTATCAGCGGGTTAGCCCCGCCCCCTCCCACCGCCACCGTTTAACCCATTCTGGGCGGGAACCCCTTTTGGTGTTAGCATTATGTTATGCTGCTTGTAGGTCTGCTATTTTTGAAAAGTCGTGAAAATGTGGTGCAAATCATTGAATATATATTTCAGAGCGAACATTTTTAACGAACATATTGCTTCTGGGGGGGGGTCCCTGGAACTACATATTTTGAGATGGTGGTCCGTGGCCCAATAGAGATCATTCTGGGGGTCCTTGACATGAAAAAGGTTGAGCACCACTGACATATAAACATGGGTTTTTCAGATTCTTTCAGTCCAAAATGTGTTAATTCCCAACAAGCTGATTTCCACCCTGCGATACAGTGAGCCGAGGTGGCGGGCCTGGCGTTCTGGATGTCATTATATAAGTCAATAATCTTTTCTATTTATTTTTTTCCCGTCCACCTCCCGTCTCTCTCTATTCCCCAGATTTGGTTAATCTGCCTAATTACAAATTAGCATTCTGCACATAGAAGACCCAGATTTTCAAATTAAGACCCGCGCTTCCAGGGGACGGGCGAATCCGTTGGCGTTCGGCGGCTAATTCCTCCTCACAGAATGCACACACACATTGAACACGCACGCACACACATTGAACACGCACGCGCGCACACACACACACACACACACACACACACAATACTGTGCTCTCCTCTCCATTTATCCCCAATTCTTTGAGACACACTGAATACATTTTTCCGTTGGGCGAAAATACACTGCTCTCACGATTGGACAGAACATAATTATACACATTGTTTTGTTACATTGTATGTGTTTTGTTTGTTGTTTTTTCATCATAGTGCAACCTACTGTAGTAACTGTATGGTAAAGTATGGTTATCAAGATTTGTGCAGTGCCAACCACAAATCTCGTGAAAAATGAAAACGAGGACGCGAAGTGTTCAGAACTTTCAGCAACTCTCCCGATAATCCTTTGAAGTTTGAACCAAACATCCAGGGTTTATACATGGGGTCAAACAAGGCATCACGTGACTCCTGTTGGCTCTGCCATAAGAGAGGGAGAGGGAGAGGGAGAGAGAGAGAGAGAGCCTGGAGGAGAGGGGCAGTGAATTGGCCAATCACTGGAGAGTGTTGTGGTTGAGGGTTGAACCACTCTAAGAAGGTTGACCACCTGATGACCTCCTGATGACCTCTCTTTAGGACAAGGCTTCATC
>NW_027665445.1:0-12500 GCF_963924005.1 Protomyctophum bolini | reverse complement strand
TACACAGGTGACCCAATAAGACCTCACCTGTGTCATTATAAATAGTTGTGAAAAAGCAACATTTTATACTTTGGCTATTCAAAAAATAACAGATCTGCAAGCTCATATAAGCGCTTCACTTCGTGCCACTCCCTGATCTTGTATAGATAGATCTGATATTTGTTTTTTAGAAAAAAACGTGATTTTGTCTTTATCACAAATATACACTTGTTAAAGTGAACATTTTTGAGGTGTGCCTCCTATGCACAGTTGTGAGTGTGTGTGTGTGTGGGGGGGGGTGGAGTGCGTGTGTTCGTGCGTGCCTGTGTAACTGTGTATGAGCACGCATTGTGACGTTTTGATTGGCTTTAGCACGGTATGTGACTTATACGATGATGTGTCTTGGAAGACATTTTGTAGAAACGGGCCTCATGCTGGTCTAAGCAGGTTAAGTCCCGCCCCCGACCAAGTTGTATACGAGAGGCCGTCGTTGCGCGTGGCGGTCGCATGCAGCACGAACACAAACGTCTTAAACGAACACGCCACATGTGGGAGGAACGCCCTCGTCACATACAGTATAACCCCCAACCGACCGTAATTATGCCACAACATATCATATGATAAGGCCCCGCCCCCAATCACGTATACATTGTCGACGTTATCGCCTCGGCTCTCAGAAAACGACAAAAGCACTCGTGAGGCGTAGAGAGGGTTGTGAGGAGGGAGGTAGAATAACCCATTTTGGGTGGGAACTCCTTTTGGTGTTAGCATTATGTTATGCTTTATAGCTATTGAAAAATAGCAGATCTACAAGCTCCTAGCGCGCCACCGAGTGGCGCGCTACGAGCTTGTAGGTCTGCTATTTTTGAAAAATCGAAGAACGACTGACATATAGAAACATAGCTTTTTCCAGAAAACTGTCAGGATGCAGAAAACATTTTTATAGAATCTGATCTCAGGTCAGGATGGAATAACGGACATGAATAGTCGCAATCTATCTCCGTCTCTCCGTCTCTCTGTCTCTCGGGATGCAACTCACGCCTTCCCCAGAGGGGGGGGGGAGAGAGATGGGGGCGAGAGAGAGGACAAGAGGGTACAGCTGGCGCCCTTTGTCTCTGCCGTGCCCCCTGCTCTGTGCCCCCCCCATCCACCCCCCCCGCGTGCGCTTTCTGCACTTCCACCCACAATCAGGTCCTCCAACGGAGCGCCACACAATCCATGCCACCATGCATGTACCCACACTCCTCCTCCAGGGAGCGCAAAGAAAGACCCCCCCCCCAAACCCCTCCCTCCCTCCCCTCCATAAGCCCCCCACCGGTATAATGACGGCAGCATTGTCAGGTGGGGTGGAATCCTTGTATGTCCAAAACCCATTCCTTTTTTGTTATTAGTTAATTGAGAAGTAGAGAAAAATAATCCCGCACACTGTCTTCACTTGAGTTTAGATTTTATTGAGCAACGTTTTGGTCGTCACAGGCATCCTCTATACTTCTCAGTTCCAGTTATCCGACACACCATTGTAGGTGTGCAGAAGGTCTTTTTATTATAGTTATTATTTAATTAAAATGTGTCATTCTAAAATGGTGAAAATGTGCCGATCTATACAAACTGAAAGAGTTTTATGTGTCCAATCGGCTGTGTTCTTCACTGTACTTTTGTGCAACGCTTTTGGATGATGAACTTATAGGGCACTGATCTACAGTATATACCAAAAACTAAAAGTGTTGAACTATATGGAGACGGGAGTTTTCTGCAAGGCAGACATACAGCGTCGATACGTTACTGTAATTGGTCAGGAAATACGTTTTATGGATTATGGTTGATCTTATGAATGTCTAGATCTTGATCTAAGCTTTCTGAGAACCTTCAAGTGTTTAATAGGAAAAAAATGATAACTGTTACAGAAGGGGGTTAAGTGGCTTATGTTTCGTGTCCATGTGCTATATTATGTTCATGTCCTTTTCTGTTTAATAAAAACATATTGAAACACAGGAAATAAAAGTGGAGAGAGATGGTAGAATACCTACATGGCGACTTTGCCGTGAGCGTTGCCTCGTTGTGAACAGACGGGTGGTGGAGGTGGGGGGGGTGCACGGGGCTCTCTTTTTGATATGAAAAGTGATAAATCCCAATAAAAAGGGATTTTAGAGATATGAGGCGGTTTCAGATAAAGAGTGCAGGATTAGGGTGAGAGAGAGGGGGTGAGAGAGAGAGAGGGGCGTGAGGATGAAAGTGTAATTTTGGTTTGTAGCGAGCGTATAACTGTACCTGCATGGCCTGTTGGGACATTTGGGAGATGTTGCAGGATGATTTGAGTTGAGTAAGAATATATATATATACATATATACACGTCCCTCTTTTTCTCTTAAGCTGTATGAAATACTTGCCATTAATATAGTGGTTGCTACTGTATTCATTGATTGCCCGAGTCCCGTGGTGGGAGTTCTGCTCTGGTTTTGGTCAATATTAAGTAGTTCCGGTCAATCTTTACATGTGGGTCATAGACACATTCAGTAGATCCCGTGATATTTTGTGGCCAGATGTAATTTCTTGAAAAAATAAATCGCTATAACATGCTGTAAAGAAATACATATTTAGCCCCATGCTCGAATGCCCCTGTCAAAAAAAGCTAAATGAATTGCATTTTTTAATGAATTGCATTTTTATAGCGCTTTTCCAAGTGCTCAAAGCGCTTTACAATGGTTCATTCATTCATACATTGGGAGGTGAAGCGGCGAACAGTCGACGCCAGCGTCCTCGCTTCCCTTAAAATCCCTAAAATGAAAGAAAGCAGCAAATGAAAAAAATAATAACACTCATCTTTTACTTTCTCTAATAACAACCTAAAACATGAACCTTATTTGAAAAAAACTAAAGTTGTTCTTTAAGTTAAAAAAATCTGAACTATCCCTTTAAACAGTTTGCCCACTTCAGACTGCGGGCATTAAGTTTGTATAGGGAAAAATAAAGGCTTTAAATTATGGTTATGGTTAATGATGTTGCACTTCAAATAATATATGATATTGCTGTTTATTATTTAAGATACGTATAGCTCAATTACTGCTGAAATACTGTAGTATTACCTTAAGCAGGTAACAATATACAGTATTCTCCATAAGTTGTAAAGTCCCTTGCATCCCTACCATAAATCACACAATCCAATACAGCAACCGTGTTTGATATATGAAAATAAATCCATCTTTTGTTCTTTTCTTCACAACAATTTAAGTACCTTTACTGTATTCTCCACCATGATGTGACAATTATTAATTTCTCAAGCTTCGAGCCCAAAAAAGACGACGGAATGAATGTGGTCACGACGTATACAGAAAAGTGACACAGAAGGAACGCCCCGACATGGGACACATTCGCTGAGTCAATAACCGTCCTGTCTGTCACAGCGTATTCCCACGAACATAACACCGTGCACCCACACCACGTGCCTGCGGCCTGCTGTAACCACGCATAATAACTTAACCCATTCTGAACGGGAACCCACTTTGGTGTTGGCGTCATGTTATGCTTTAGCTATTGAAAAATAGCAGACCTACAAGCTCATAGCGCGCCACCAAGTGGCGCGCTACGAGCTTGTAGGTCTGCTATTTTTTTGAAAAAACGACTGACATTTTTAGAATCTGATCTCAGGTCAGAATGGGTTAATAATCTGTCCAGTGGAAACCTCGTATGAATCTGATCTCAGGTCAGAATGGGTTAACCAAACATGCTGAGTTTGTTCATCTGCGGGGCCGTCTACTTTTACACCTATATCGCATCGTAAACCTCACCCATGTGCCAATGACAAGTCTCAGAAACGGTCCCGTCACTGAGACAAGAGACCACCTCTTTTTTTCTAATGTTTCTTTGTGGCTTTATCGCCTTTATTTTATATATTTTATGGAGGGACAGACAGACAGTAGGCTGATGGGAAAATAGGGAGAGAGAGATGGGGGGGGGGGAGACATGCAGTAAAGGCCGTCGGGATCGGGAGTCGAACCCGCGGCACACTGCCAGACTCACTGGATTACCTGTAGCCAAGGTGCCTGGACCACTGAGCCACTTGGCCCCTTGGCCCCTAGGGCCAGCACCTGCAACCCTCAGCAGGCCATGAGGTGTACTGTTATCGAAGATTTATAAGCTCACAGTGTGTCGTAAGTAAATCACCTGTGTGTGACACACAGAGAGAGAGAGAGAATATGGTCAGTAATTGTAGTATAAGCAATGTAAGAAGTACTCTGTCTGGTATTCAAAAGAGTAAAGGTGCAAAATACACTGCCAAAATTAAAAGTGTGCACAAATGTCCTGTCCATGTCAAGTTTTGATCTGACCTCATCAAACCCTGCATGTACAGTTTATACACTCTCCAAAGTTAACTCTTAAACTCTTAAAGTCACCTCCGTACAGCATAAACATGTCCGCCCATCAGCGTTGAGTTATTGGGTGGGGGTGGGTTGATGTGTTGGGGGCGTGGAGGGGGGGCTATAGGGGTGGGTGGGTCCTTGGCAGCCCGGGAGGGAGGGAGGGGGTGGGTTAGGTGGAGTTATCTGGTATCATACTGTATATACAGTATAGAGTTGTACCGGGGCCAGATGGCTGCACGGAGTCATAGACAGGAGAGAGACAACCTGCACGGAGACGCTTCAGGAGAGACCCGCGGCGTGATTAGAACAGACACCGTGCACACGTGCTCCACTTCTCCTTCCTCTTCTGCAGGCCGCGCGTGTGTGTGTGTGTGTATGCGTGTGTGCATGTGTGCGCGCATGAGTATGCCTCTGGGTGTATGCATACCATGTGTATGTTTTATCTTGTGCTCTCTTCCGCTCTCTCTATCTCTCTCTCTCTCTCTCTCTCTATCCCTCTCTCTCTCTCTCCGTGCGTGTGTGTGTGCATGCGTATGTATGTATACTATACTATACTTGTGACTGGGGCCGAATGTCCCCACAAGTATATATAATAGTAGAGTATGAGAAACAGACGTTATGTGAGGACCGTTTTTATTCCCCTGGGCCTCACAGTGAAGACACATGGTAGTTTCATGTCAGGGAGGGGTGCATGCGTTTGGTCCCATGTACTGACGGACGAGACCGAGACCCTATATACCCAAAAACCAACCCTTAACCTGCCATGGGTTAGTTTTAACCTGCCACGGGGGAGTTTTAACCCGTCCAGGGGTTAGTTGTGACCGGCGGTAGCGGCGGTGTTGTCGGACTAATAATGCCTGTCGGGCATGTCAGTATAGGTCTAACAAACGTATATATATATATGCACCCCACTTTGTGTGTGTGTGTGTGTGTGTGTGTGTGTGTGTGTGTGTGTGTGTGTGTGTGTGCAGAGAGCGATGCGGGGCGTGGAGGTGGAAGTGCGAACGCAAATTGATTAACAGTCGTCTTAAATAGCATGCACGGAAACCTCCAAATAGCACCTCTATACAACAACAGCATGCACGCCGCACCCGTGCACATGTATTTATATATGCAGCACCCGTGCTAAGTCGTCCCACGCGCTCTGCTGATTTGTGAGCGTGCATACATATATATATATATATATATATATATATATATATATATATTTAACCCATTTTGGGCCGGAACCCCTGTTGTAGCCTACTTTAAGTTCATAGCGCGGCACCGAGTGCTGCACTATGAAAAATCGTGAAATCGTGTGCCTCGAATCTTTGAATAATAATAGTATTACAGAGTGAACATTTTAACTCAAATCTTTGCTTCTGCATGGGGGGGTCCCTGGAACAACATATTTCCAGATGGGGGGGGCGGAGGCATATTACATAATACACTTTCTGGGGTCCTTGAAATGATATATTGAGCACCACTGACACAGAAACATATAAGGCTTTTCAGAAAACTGGTCATGATTTGATGATCATTTTTCAGGCCTAAATGGGTTAACCCATTCTGAACGGGAACCCATTTCGGTGTTAGCATCATGTCGTGCTTTAGCTATTGAAAAATAGCAGATCTACAATCTCATAGCACGCCACCGAGTGGCGCGCTACGAGCTTGTAGGTCTGCTATTTTTGAAAAATCGAAGAGCGACTGACATAGAAGACATTTTTAGAATCTGATCTCAGGTCAGAATGGAAAACTGTCAGGATGTAGAAGACATTTTTAGAATCTGATCTCAGGTCAGAATGGGTTAAATACGAAATGCTTCCATGAGTAAGTGCGTCTCCATTTGAAAGAGCATTAGCGTGAGACGCCACATCAAAATCAAAGCTCTTCTTCTCCAAGCAACAACGAGGCAGCCGCGTACACTACAGTACAGCACGCCGCATGTGTGTATTTGTACACCGCCTAATTTCTGCTACTGTTTATCCATTGATGCGTTGCAAATCTGCATTTAATTCGTAATGTATCCTCTTTTCTGTGGAGGGAAAACACTTTTAACCCATTTTGACCTTTGGGCGATTCTATACAAATCCTGAGAGTTTTCTGAAAAGACCCATGTTTCTATGTATCAGTGATGGTGCTCAACCTTTTTCATGTCAAGGACCCCCAGAATGATCTGAATGTGTACCCCCATCTGAAAAATATGTTGTTCCAGAGACTTCCCCAAAGAAGCAAAAGATTTGAGTTAAAAACGTTCTCTCCGAAAGAATATATTCAAAGATTTGTGCCACAAGCTCGTATAGCTTGTAGATCTGCTATTTTTCAATAGCTCAAGTATAGCATAATGCTTAGTTAAAACAACCAAAATGTGTTCCCGTCCAGAATGGGTTAATTGAAAAAAAAAAACGGCCACTCCATAAATTAGCACTGCTTGCGTTTTATTTCTTATTTTTTTAAATAATTGGGCTTAATTAAAAGATTCCTTATTCCTCCCTAGACGATTGCTGCCTCCCTCCCTCCTTCGCCTCCCCCTCACACACAGAAGAATAAAAGTGAAATGACGGTTATATAGACGGCGAATTATAAAACTTGTCAGATCTCTGAATGTGTGATGTGCTCAGGTGGGATATGTCGGTATGCTGTCTTGTGTTTAACCCATTTAGGCCTTTTTTCTGAAAAACCTCATGTTTCTGTATCAGTGGTTCTCAATATTTCATGTCAAGGACCACCAAAAATATATGAAATTGGCCGCTGACCCCCATCTGGAAATGTGTTGTTTCAGGGACCCCCCCCCCCCAGAAGCAAAGATTTGAGTTAAAAACGTTCGCTCTGCAAGAGTATATATTCAAAGCTTTGCACCACATGTTCATGATTTTTCAAAAGTATTATATATAGCAGATCTACAAGCTCATAGCGCACCACCGAGTGGTGTGCTACGAGCTTGTAGATCTGCTATTTTTCAATAGCTAAAGCATAACATAATGTTTAAAACACCAAAAGGGCTTCCCGGCCAGAATGGGTTAAGTGGAACTCTGTCTCATCCCGTCTCATTACGACACCTCATTGTTGTTGATAATATGGCATAAAACAAAGACCCGCGTTGGCCGATCGGTCACATCATCAAGAGATCAATGGGAAATATATATGATTTCAGCCGCAAAATGTGATAGAATGTGTAAATCATAATGCTTTGATGCATTCCTCCCCTTTGATATGTATATGATGCTTTGTGTAGTATATCTTTTATTCAACTTTTCATTATGATGTGTGTGTGTGTGTGTGTGTGTGTGTGTGTGTGTGTGTGTGTGTGTGTGTGTGTGTGTGTGTGTGTGTGTGTGTGTGTGTGTGTGTGTGTGCGTCATCATAATTGCATTATTCGTACGTCATGCATGCAGATATTTACTGTACGTGTGGGTGGGTGTGTGTGTGTGTGTGTGTGAATACGGCTGTCTGAATGTACAAATGCATGCACGCACGCATCATCATCAATCAATGCAGTACATATACGTCTGTAAAGCACTTTGTAACTATATTTTTGGAAAGCTGCTATATATACATAAATACAATTCTTTCATTCATTCACACCCAAACCACCCGCTCTGACTCCTATATCAAGTAGCAAGGGGGGCGACTGTGGCTCAGGAGGTAGAGCAGGTCGTCCGGCGGTTCGAATCCCATATATTATTGCTCTTGGTTTTGACTTTTGATGATTATATATCGACTGACATTAATATTTTCAATAACATTACTGACTCTGTTCTCTATTTTATATGTGGGTTTGTAAATATTGTGTCCGTTCTATTAATATTATTACAGACGCTGGGGATACAAGTTCAACGACTCCACCGAGGGCTCTCCGGTTCGACCTCACGAAACTGAATGCAGATATCGTGGGACTACATACAGCATGATTTTCAAACTAAACGCCAGGAAATTATAGACATTTCCGAGGCTCTAGCTGAGAAGTTTGGACGACCTTGAGTTTATCATCAGCTCCGAGCAATCAACCCTGTCAGAGCCGCCGAAATCATCAATAGTAAGTCCAGCTATTGCTGAACACAATACCATACATGACGATGTTTCTGTAGATACAGTCGGCCGCTGTGCTGATGAATTGTGTGTACGGGAAATCAAACCCCGTACGGTGAATGATGTGCTTTTAAAAAGGTGGCAAGACACTGAACCACAAATTGCTCCCGATGTGCTGGTTGGTACCTTGCATGGCTTCTTCCGCAATCTGTGCATGTGTGTGTGTGTGAATGGGTGAATGTAAAGCGCCTTGGATAAAGGCGCTATATATAAATGCACCATTTGTCATTTTGTAACCCATAATCACCAGTATGTTCTTCTGTGAACCATGTGCGATGCGGGCAGTAATGGACATTTCCACATACGGCCACATATACCGCGAGTATACAGTAGGCTACTATATATAGGACATGCAAAAGTGAAATCACTGCCGCCGAAGCGGCACAAACATGGTGGAACTGCATGACTTAGGTTACGACTGAGGTCAAGGTTGTAGTGTTAGGCCTCACTCACGCTGTTGCAACATGCATACAACATTTGTCTTGTCCGTGTCTGTGAGGCCTTAAGGTCATTACACACTGGCAAATTAGCGACACGATGTGAATAAGCGATCTGAAAATGCGAAATATTGCATGTTGCAGTTCGCCTGCGAATCTCTGCAAAATACGACACCAGAGCGAACAAATAAAGAGCGAAAACGGTCGCATTTTCGCACATTCACACATTCGCCACTGATGTGGCAGCTTGCATGGACTTCAATTGTTTTTTTTTTAAATGCGAATTATTCGCACGAATATATCGCGTCGCTAATTCGCCAGTGTGTAATGACCTTTAGAGATAGGATAAGGGCTGATGACGGAGATTAAATCATCATGATAACATTTGATGCACCTGTATTTGTACTTTACTTGATACTTTGTACTGTATATATTTATAGGACTTTCCCTCTGCCGTGTTCCCAAGACAAATATTGTAGGCTATATGTTTCGACGTCAGGCCTAAATGGAGCGAACGAAATGTTTGAATTGTTTTTTAAATCCACGACCCAAGCATGCAGGCATGCCGACCCACTGTTGGGGGGGAAAAAAGTTAAATCGGGTATATATATATATACTACACATGGTCAAACTCATTCCCTAATTTCCCTCTCCTCCTCTGGAACCCCTTCCCAGGACCCCCTGGGGGTCTGCGCTGCGGGACCCACTTTGAGGACCACCTATAAACACACACGCCGCCGTGCGAGCAAATAGCTCGCGGCGAGCGTGTGTTTACTGAGAGCAGTGTACCCACCGCCCTGCAAACGCTTCCCTTAACCCATTCAGGACGGGAGGAATTAACCCCCTTCTGGGGTTTTAAAAGCATTATGTGTTATACTTTAGATATTGAAAAAAATTGCAGATCTACAAGCACATAGCGAGGTTGTAGATCTGCTATTTTCTGCAGCCAGATACAGATAATTCTGGGGGTCCTTGACATGAAATAGGTTGAGCACCAACTGACATAAGAAAACATAGGTTTTTCATAACGTAACTTTTAGGATTTAGAAGCCTTTTTTTGATTGTTTTAGATTTGTCCTCAGGTCTGAATGGAATAAACATGGCAGATGAGAGCTTGCGGGCGAGCTATAGGGATATATATAAAGCAGGTCTGAGATCTGCTGGACGGGGTGTGGACGAGGACCTAATTGGCCCAGATATCACGATATGAAATATTCATGGCCAGGGGTGTCCGGGATAAGGGGGGGGTGTTGCCAAGTGCCTTTTGAAAAGGGAACTCGGTGCGTAATGACGAGGTTGGAACTGTTCTTTATCTCGCCTCCGACTGCAGCGCGCCCCACTGACACACTTAACCCATTCTGACCTGAGATCAGATTCATACGAGGTTTCCACTGGACACACACTGTGGTCTGATGAACCCATAATTCTGACCTGAGATCAGATAAAAAAAAATGTCAGTCGTTCTTCGATTTTTCAGAAAAATAGCAGACCTACAAGCTCTACGAGCTTGTAGATCTGCTATTTTTCAATAGCTAAAGCACGACATGATGCTAACACCAAAACGGGTTCCCGATCATAATGGGTTAAGGCGTATAAACCCGCGAGACACCTTGCACCCGCCACTGCACGCACGCACGTACACACGTACACACGCACGTACGCACGCACGCACGTTCTCACCGAAGACGCAGACACAAGCGCAGAAACAAATGGTATAGCCATTCATACATATTAACACAAGATTGCATACAATACATATACAGTATACATACAGTGCACAAGTACACCTCATGACAAATGCACCCATCAACCCTCCCCTCCCTCCTACCCTCCCTCCCTCCCTCCCTCCCCTCCCCTCCCTCCCTCCTACCCTCCCTCCCTCCCTCCCTCCCCTCCCTCCCTCCTACCCTCCCCTCCTACCCTCCCTCCCTCCCTCCTCCCCTCCCTCCCATCCCAGACAACATAACACCCACATCTATAATAGGAATAATAGGTGGAATCATTCTTACTATAGCGACACGCTGTGAGTCTGTGGCGAGCTCTGGCCTAATATAGTTCTTATATAGCAAGCAGCTACACCGCACGCACAGGTGTAACCACTTGCACACACACACACACTGTAAAATCGACAATGCCTTTTAAATCAGTATTTCATTCACGATTTTTAGAAAATGTTCAAAACTGCTATTTTTGACGCAAAAGTCTAAAATGACACGGATGCTTTCCTGGTTTTTATGGCGTTTTAAAGGTCTATATTCAGTGACTTCACTTAATTCAAATATCACTTCTTTTTTTGTTTTGTTGTGATAATCCTCCCTACTATAGAGTGTGCTGACCATATAAGGAGTTCCTCCCTGTTCGTTTTTGGCTATAGGTGGCCCATGCCTTCAACAAATCAGGATTGAGATGAGCCTTCCTCCAATCATGATCGAGCGGGGGGCGGGCCTTGGTGTGTGTGTGTGTGTGCTGTTGGCCTGCCGCGTGTCCCCTCCCCACTGTAGTGCGTGCATGTTAACACATCTTGTTAACGGGGGCTTTTCCAAAACACCCAAATCACTGAATGCTCCTTTAATTGACATTAGAGTATACAAATGCCGCATGGGCCCATGCAGCGATATGCAGTATAGTGCCATTTATGTCTCTATATGAGTTCTTGTGCAGACTTTCTGTGTGTAGAAACTGTAACAAGTGATTGAAAGTTGGAAAATATACAATTTGATATATAAACTCTCCCCGTCTCTAAAGCAAAACCAGGACACACACACACACACACACACACACACACACACACACACACACACAGACACACACACACACACACACACACACACACACACACACGCTGTACGTCCATTCCTGAAGCAGGCGATAATCTGGTGGAGGTAATTGGCACACACTGGGCGTTATCACTGTAATTACTGTATATCCATCTATCTCTATTGTGTGTGGATCGGCGCTGTACTGTACCCCGAGTCCTTTAATTGACATAAACGGTGAGATAACGTATAAACGATGAATCGGTAAAAAGGTAAACATCTGACAATGAGAAGAACTGAGGAGAAACTGAGAGCTGAAACTCTCTAAAAGTATAAGCCGATCGAGGAGCACTCTTATTTTGAAGGCCTTACGTTATACCTCGCAATATTAGCATATCAATATTAACATATCAACGCCCCTGATGACTTATAGACAGAGACGGTATACAGTATAGCCACATTGGCTTTAGCCGACGTCGCTTCAGCGCGGTTCATTTTGGGGTCTTAATCAAAATAAATAATATATATATAATTATAGTGACATACAAACTGAATCAATATTGGCAGTCAAAGAGATTCATTATTATTATTATTATTGCTTGCAAAACAACAGTTTTGTGTCCTCCTCTCCGGTGCGGGGGGGGGGGGGGGGGGGGGGGGGGGAGCTGCACGGTGGCATTCTAATCTCCCCCCATTAAGCTGTAATATGGAGTCCTTGGAGAGGTCCACCAGTTGATTGTGTTTCTCCATGCAGCTGAGCAGCATGCTAGGGCCACCATTGTCTTCCACAAGGCTTCCATTCTCTGGCTCAATGAGAGCCTGTCGGCTCGGCCTATTGTGGTGCTTCTGGCCCTCTCTCTCTCTGTCTCTCTCTCTGTCTCTCTCTCTCTCTCTCT
>NW_027665446.1:0-151796 GCF_963924005.1 Protomyctophum bolini | reverse complement strand
ATGAGGTTTACTGTACCACAGTATGGTAGAGAGAGAGAGAGAGAGAGAGAAGGAGTGTGGCGAGAAAAAAAGTAATCTTCACAGAGGTTGGTCACATAGGGATGGGACCCACACATAGTGCACGCACACACACACACACACACACACACACACACACACACACACACACACACGCGTGACTCTCACACACACACACACACACACACACGCACACACTCTCTCGCGCGTCAAGATCGAGAGCTGATGGCAGATTGTAATTTATATCAGATATCTGTACTAGGACCCCTGGAGATACAAGCAGGAATGCACAAGTGTGCGAGTGCACACGCACGCACATGTTTGTTAGCGTGCGTGCACACACACACGCACACATGCACGCATGCACGCACACACACACACCGGGGAGCAAAACAAGAATGATGTGATGAGGAGGACTTGGGTGGTGTGAGGTGGTGGACAAGTTGGATTGCACACATGGATTCACTTCAATGGTCACGACCAATTAAATGATGACTATACCCATGACCTTTACTCTTACCTAAGAGCAGTGTGCTGATTGCCGATAGTACTCCAGGTGTTCCCATGGTGTTTTGGAAAGGAAGAAGAGACGGTATAGAGTCACTGGCAGGTTCACAGACGAGAATAATAATGCACAGTGTCAGTGACGTTTAACTGGCTATAACTCTAAACACTGAGAACCTGAGTGTGGCTGTCTAACTTCACCACAACCTTGGTTGCTGGTGAGGAACTGTCGCCGAGCAGCGCGGGCTGCAGGCATGGCTTTTGTAGCCTCTGGAGCTGATTGCAGACGACTCTCAGGTGGTGGAGATTGGAGCTGGGAAACACCTGCGCCGAGGTGAGCTGTGGAGTGCTCTGGAGCCCTCTGGTGACGCTACCGGGCACAGAGCATTCACAGCACATGGACCTGGAGTCTCTGTAACCCTCTGGTGACGCTGCCGGGCACAGAGCACTCACAGCACATGGACCTGGAGCCCTCTGGTGACGCTGGCGGGCACAGAGCATTCACAGCACATGGACCTGGAGCCCTCTGGTGACGCTGCCGGGCACAGAGCATTCACAGCACATGGACCTGGAGCCCTCTGGTGACGCTGGCGGGCACAGAGCATTCACAGCACATGGACCTGGAGCCCTCTGGTGACGCTGCCGGGCACAGAGCATTCACAGCACATGGACCTGGAGCCCTCTGGTGACGCTGGCGGGCACAGAGCATTCACAGCACATGGACCTGGAGCCCTCTGGTGACGCTGCCGGGCACAGAGCATTCACAGCACATGGACCTGGAGCCCTCTGGTGACGCTGCCGGGCACAGAGCATTCACAGCACATGGACCTGGAGCCCTCTGGTGACGCTGCCGGGCACAGAGCATTCACAGCACATGGACCTGGAGCCCTCTGGTGACGCTGCCGGGCACAGAGCATTCACAGCACATGGACCTGGAGCCCTCTGGTGACGCTGCCGGGCACAGAGCATTCACAGCACATGGACCTGGAGCCCTCTGGTGACGCTGCCGGGCACAGAGCATTCACAGCACATGGACCTGGAGCCCTCTGGTGACGCTGCCGGGCACAGAGCATTCACAGCACATGGACCTGGAGCCCTCTGGTGACGCTGCCGGGCACAGAGCATTCACAGCACATGGACCTGGAGCCCTCTGGTGACGCTGCCGGGCACAGAGCATTCACAGCACATGGACCTGGAGCCCTCTGGTGACACTGCCGGGCACAGAGCGTTCACAGCACATGGACCTGGAGTCTCTGGGGAGCGAGCCGTAACGGGGAGTGAACCTTCCTAAACAGTCATAATTCAGAGAGGCGTCACTCCTAATCTCTACTGTGTTCCACCGGCGGAGGTTAGAATGTTGGCGAACCAATAGATTTCCAGCGCTAGTTTGAATCCGTCAATCCGCCCGCCTAGTGCATGAAACGCTCGGGTACTTTCGGGCTGTAGGGGTTCCCAAACTGATTTCAGCTCGAGACCCATATGGGACACCTACATGCCAAAGGTGTCAAATAATTTTACGATATAATATACCCCCCTCAAAGACACGGACAATAGGCTATCTACAAGCTCACAACACGTTGCAAAACGTCAATCGGTGGTCTCTCCAAAATCAGGATCGGCATGAACCCCCAAAATGTGGCATCTTTTCAGGCTCTGAAACATTTACGGACCAACATCGCCATCATCCGAGCCCTGCTACATGTGCTGCTGAAAACCATAGCGGTCGTTTCTTCACTCTATCTATGTACGTGGACACACGCACGCACGCACACACACACACACACACACACACACACACACACACACACACACACACACACAAACAAAAATGCACGTGGTTACAAGCAGCACACTAACAGGATTGCACACTGTGCTGGACGGCTTAAGTTGCTGGCAGAGCAAAGGAGTGCCTCTGCCTACGCGGCTCATTACCAGTGTTCTAAAAAGCAAGCAATTTCGGAAACTCACTGAGACAGTGAGACTACACACACACACACACACACACACACACACACACACACACACACACACACACACAGATATATATACGCTTCAAAACATTACATCCAAAGATGTATGGTAGCACTCACAGCCTTGAAGAAAAAGTGCCTGAGTTGCACCAATGTATATATATTGGAGAATGTATAACGGAGGAGGGTATTAAGTCACACATCTTGGAGTTACGAATTAACACTGTTGATTTTACTGTGTAGCCTACTGTAGCGGTGCCCAATAGGCTCTATGCACAGCAGCCATATCTGGAAAGAAATTGGCCTGCTTCCTTACTTCTTTCACAGGTTTAACCAATGTTGCTATAATTAAGGCTGTGTTCCAGTCAGGTCAAGCAGAGTCAGGGGGCTATAGCTGTGCTGACGTTGGCTCACTGGAAACACTCTGCAACACTGGTGGGTCTCAAAGTGGGGGTCCAGGGACGATCATGGTTCCTTGAGGGGGTTCCAAAAGGCCCCTAAACGCACATGGTGTAACTCCGAGTGCAGGGCCGTATAGCTGACCATTTGGTTGCCCTACTCGTAGGATATTTGTGGTGCCCCCCTCTCCCTCCCAACGAGAGTGCTGCTATTCCTCATGCAGATCGGCTATTTTTTCAGTTTGTGAGGACGCACACACGGCCGCTCGTCATTACGCGGCAGAGCCGCAGAGAAAATGGTTATTTTGAGGGTCGGCTTGGCACTTTTTGGCACATTTTGTTGCCCCCCCCCTCGGCGTGTTGCCCTACTCACAGCGCGTATAGGTAGCGACGGCACTGTCAGAGTGTACAAATGGAAAAAAGGAACCATGTGACAAAACGACAAGTCATTTTATGTTTGGTTGCGCTCGGGTGTTGAGCTCTGAAAATAGCCGATCTACAAGCTCACAACGCGCCACAGCATGGCACAATGTCAGCTTGTAGATCGCCTACGATTGGCTATTTTCAGCATGCAACCAAGTGTAACATCAACCATTCCAAAGCCATCAAGGCCTGCCAAAATACAGTTTAGTCAAATCTACAGTTGATTTAGTCTTGTGATATTTAGCCAACTAAAACTAGACTATAGAACTAAAAAATTTCAGAT
The DNA here is from genome assembly GCF_963924005.1 of Protomyctophum bolini. Classification (NCBI taxonomy): domain Eukaryota; kingdom Metazoa; phylum Chordata; class Actinopteri; order Myctophiformes; family Myctophidae; genus Protomyctophum; species Protomyctophum bolini. The sequence goes on along the minus strand of NW_027665446.1, from coordinate 148,200 downwards.
GTCTAAAACTAAAATGGTGTTGACATTTATTCAACGGACTTTAACCAAAACCACATTTTAACATTTCTGTCAAAGTCAACACATTTTGCACTTCAGAGTTCAGACACAGCAGAAGTGTGGCAGCTACTGTATGCGTGCCAGACGAGTCAAAGCAGGAGGCAGTAATCCCAGCAACAGGACAGACAGGACAGCTCTTAAGCTCTCATGGGGTGGGGCTTTGTTGTGGAACTGTGGTGGCTGGGCTGGCTACTGGCATAAAGGACTGTTGGCTTAGGTGTGCAGTAGTCTAAAGTACAGTTACTCAAGTACTGCACTTAAACACAATTTCTTGAGGTACTTTCACTGTACTTTACTGCAGTTTTTCCAATTTCCAATACTTTTGCTTCAACTCCACTATTACTACTACAATTACTACACTATTTTTAGTGGTGCAACCACTCCAAGGAACAGCAACGTCCGTGTTCACCTATGTGTCCATGTGACGTTGATGAGCACGAGAATGAGTACCAGTAGGGGCGCTGTTGTGCCAGAAACAGAGAGAGAGTGCTGCACTGTTGCCTGCTAATGAGAGAGAGAGAGAGAGAGAGACGGGTGTGATTTTTATTACTGTGGCGACTGAACCAAACCGAACTCAGGAGACACGATCAGTGGGAGCCAAACAGGCAAGTTTAATCACAAGTATTAATTTGCAGGAGTTCGGAAATCAGCTGAATTATGCATCGTCAGGTCGTAATTATGGTCAACGGAAATGTTCATCAGGCAAGTAACTTCAACTTTCTTCAGGTGGATAACATCCATTGTGGCTTCTTCAGGTAAGTATGGTTAACCAGGGGCTTATCCACACCTGGTCGTACTTGGGCCTAGGCCCAGGTATTTCCGAACTCGTCCCAGCAAAAAATAAATAAATACTTTTTTATTTTTTTCCCCCCCTATTAAATGATGACAGTAGCGTCATTGCATAACATAATGTGAATGCAATCACTGCATTCAATTTAGCAAAAATATGGCAGTGGGTGTATTTTATTATTATTCATTTTCCTATTTGGATCCGTAGCCACTGGCACTGCCTATAGTTTGTCCATCTGTACCTTGCATGGATTGATTGCTCATGCCTGCCTGCCTGATGCCTGACATCATGTGCTTGTTTCTAGAATGTGGCAGATTTGTTTTTCTTCACCCCAGAAACTAGCGTCTTTTGTTTATGATTAAATATTAACGAGAAGCCTCTCTGAGAGTATCCTAAATGTTGGCCTCATACAATGCCAAACGTCTACTGCAAGGTTTTTGTAAAGAAAGGAAGTGAGCAGTCTCTGTTGTGTTGTAGGCCTACACAACAGTTGTATCCTGAGGACTTCAGCTTCACTGGGCAACTCCACAACACCGTCCGCCCTTGATTAACCCATTCTGACCTGAGATCAGATTCATACGAGGTTTCCACTGGACACACACTGGTCTGATTAACCCATTCTGACCTGAGATCAGATTCTAAAAATGTCAGTCGTTCTTCGGATTTTTCAAAAATAGCAGACCTACAAGCTCGTAGCGCGCCACTCGGTGGCGCGATATGAGCTTGTAGATCTGCTATTTTTCAATAGCTAAAGCATAACATGATGCCAACACCAAAATGGGTGCCCGGTCAGAAGGATTACTAAGTGTTTGAAGACATCATAAAGGTGAGAATTTAATTGTAATTTTTGCTGAATTGATTTTCATTGATTGAGTGCCCATGTTGTCTGCTGCTATGCTATGGGGTGCTGGTGCTGTCTTGCTAATTTGTAATTTGGAAGTGAGTTTGAAAGAAACTAGCTGTTGTTATACACTCTGCAGTCTTCAATACTCAACACTATACTACTTCAATGCTAGTAGGCTGTCTGGGAGAGTGTGCATGTTGTTGCTTTATGGTTGTTGAGGAGCGCTCCTATGTCCAGCTTTGAGGGTTTGTGTAAACACAAACATATAAACACAAACATTGAATGCCATTGACAATGGATGGCCAGCTTTGAATGTTTGTGTGAACACAAACATTGTGTAAACACAAGCATTGAAGACGAAGGTGCGATTTTTTTGTTTACATTTTGGGAATGTGAAGTGTCTTGTAGCAGCCTGACATTATATTACACCTGTCAATCTCTAAGACACCTGACTTAATATTTTTTAGGAAATTGAAGGCAAACATGAGTATTAATTAATTCAAAATGAGGGGTATTAATTAATTTATTCCAAATGTTTGTGTGCACAGTTGTGTGTACTGTCTGTAATGTGAGCGCTGCGCTGTGCGCTCTGTCTGAGAGTCAGGAAGAGGACTGACGGCCCCTCCCCTCCCTCAAGGCTCAGAACGGAGGGCGCTGTACTGTTTGTGTGTGCGCTGGGGAGCATGTCTCAACCAACGGGAGGACGGAGCGGCCCAGTATCGATTCATCGATACTATGGAAAAGTCATATTGAACCGTTCTTTTTTTTTTCAGAATCGATATCGACTAGTATGACTGAGGAGCTAAGGAGTGAAGTGAGTCCCCTGAAACAACCGTTTGGCTGATCTTGAGACGAAGCAAGTGCTTTTATTTTTATGGATTTATTTATTTTTAACATAAATAAGGCTCTTATGTGTGGGACATGTTTTTTCCACTTTTGTCCCTCATCTCAAGAATGAGTGCTATATTTAACGTCTACATTTAGACCTTGATTAGCCAAATATCATATTATATCCATCTGTCGAGATATTCGAGATAGAAACGGAAAAATGCGAAAATGCGAAAAAGCGAAAAATGCGAAACGATCGAGATAGAAACGGAAAAATGCAATCTACCTTTTGGGCACCCCACTCTAAACGAAGAGTATACTCTATATCTCAAATATCATATTATATCCATCTGTCGAGATATTCGAGATAGAAACGGAAAAATGCGAAAATGCGGAAAATGCGAAAAATGCAATCTACCTTTTGGGCACCCCACTCTAAACGAAGAGTATACTCTATATCTCAAATATCATATTAGATCCATCTATCGAGATATTCGAGATAGAAACGGAAAAATGCGAAAATGCGGAAAAATCCGAAAATATGCGATATAAGAGTTCACAAGAGTTCTTAAAAAGTTCTTTCCTGTTTTATAAAAAATAAAAGTTATATTAAATTATTTCCCCCCCATACTGAACAGTAGTATTAAAAATAGTCACACACCTTCACACCCCATGCGCTAAATCAACAGACGTTCTCTTTCTTCCACAGGCACAGATAAACCATTTTTTTTAGAAATGGTACCAAATATGAGAGTGGGACCAGGCATAATGGGAGGCTTTAGATGATAATGGTAATGTTGGCAGCTTCCACAATGACACCATTAGAGCCACTGCACACTGCCTCTATCTGTATAAAAACAGACGGTGTATACGGACCGCAGTCAACCTAAAACCGGAAGAAAAAAAAGGTTTCCACTGTGCAGAGCCATAGCTTTGATCCTTTCTTGGCCATCTAGCAGGGCGGCACGCACGCACGCACACACGCACGCATGCACGCACACACACACACACACACGCACGCACGCACGCACGCACGCACGCACGCACGCACGCACGCACGCACGCACGCACGCACGCACGCACGCACGCACGCACGCACGCACGCACGCACGCACGCACGCACGCACGCACGCACGCACGCACGCACGCACGCACGCACGCACGCACGCACGCACGCACGCACGCACGCACGCACGCACGCACGCACGCACGCACGCACGCACGCACGCACGCACGCACGCACGCACGCACGCACGCACGCACGCACGCACGCACGCACGCACGCACACACACACACACACACACACACACACACACACACACACACACACACACACACACACACACACACACACACACGCACGCACGCACACCAGGTGGTACAGTATCTACCTATTTGGCCCACCATAAAAAGGTCCACAGTACAGTGGTTAATATAAGCACATATAAGCACATATATGTTACATGTATGTGACTATTATGTTACATTCTGACAAATGGAGATTCCAAGTTAATGGAAGTTAAAGTCTTTGCAATCTGACAAAGTGCTCCTTTAATTAACCCAATCCACTGTGAAACATGAAGCCTGCAGTCTGATTCATATATACTGTATACTACAATATGTGCTTTAAAAAGAAATCTGTACTACTAATTGCCTATAGTGATCACACGTTGTCTTGAACTGATGCAGTCCTACAGTCATGAGTCTGAGATGAGTTAGTTTTAACCTGCCACGGGTTATGTGCAACCTGGTGCACACATGTCGAGGAGCCACACGTTTGTTTTAACCCGTCACGCCTGTCGGGAGCCAGGGAGCCAGGGGTGAGTTTTAACCCGCAGCGTACGGGTTAGTTGTAACCGGCCATGCATGTCGGGAGCGACGGTGGTGTCGAACTAACGCCTGTCGGACTGTCAGTATGTCTGACCAACGTATGCACCCCGGTCTGGCTGTTAGTATGTCTGACCCTAACGTATGCACCCCGGTCTGGCTGTCAGTATGTCTGACCCTAACGTATGCACCCCGGTCTGGCTGTTAGTATGTCTGACCCTAACGTATGCACCCCGGTCTGGCTGTCAGTATGTCTGACCAACGTATGCACCCCGGTCTGGCTGTCAGTATGTCTGACCAACGTATGCACCCCGGTCTGGCTGTTATTATGTCTGACCAACGTATGCACCCCGGTCTGGCTGTCAGTATGTCTGACCAACGTATGCACCCCAGTCTGGCTGTTAGTATGTCTGACCAACGTATGCACCCCGGTCTGGTTGTTAGTATGTCTGACCCTAACGTATATATGCACCCCGGTCTGGCTGTTAGTATGTCTGACCCTAACGTATGCACCCCGGTCTGGTTGTTAGTATGTCTGACCAACGTATGCACCCCGGTCTGGCGGTTAGTATGTCTGACCCTAACGTATGCACCCCGGTCTGGCTGTCAGTATGTCTGACCCTAACGTATGCACCCCGGTCTGGCTGTCAGTATGTCTGACCCTAACGTATGCACCCCGGTCTGGCCAACACCAACTTGGGACTCGTCCAGAAACACAGCAGTGTCTACTCTGCATGGCTGTACCCTGAGTTTGGCTACCACAATGTCAGCTATAGCTTGCTTGCCGACCAGTTACGGGCGCCGGGTACTGTGCCCTATATAATAACTAGCCCCATTCTTCTCTCTCTGACTTTGTCTGTGACCCGTATAGTAGGTCCTCACAGAGGTCCAGGTTTTCTGATGTGGCTTGTGTGTGTATAGACACGCCATGCATGGCAACTTCCCTGCTGTGCATGTGAGTGTCTGTACGTCTGTCTGGGGCCCCCATGCGGCAGCCTCCACTCCACTATAGCTATACGAGCAGCTTGTACCAGAATGTTTTTACACGTGGCGCGATGCTGTTTGCCAGCCAATATATGGACTCGGTGTCAACATCTAGCCTACTATATACAGCATGACCCTTAACTGACTGCATGAGCCTCATAGATGAAGTAGTGGAATGGGTTTTTTACCCCCCGGCGAAAATGCAGCCATCGAGGCCATGATGTGGCCATGAGGACCACATGAAGGGGAGTGCACATTTCAGTGTTTATGGGCAATAAGCACCCCCCACACAGTGCTCGCCTCTCACACACCATTTCTGCAAATATCAACACATTTTCTTCCATCAGTTACACCACCCCGTTGATGTTAGCAATTGTGTGTGTGTGTGTGTGTGTGTGTGTGTGTGTGTGTGTGTGTGTGTGTGTGTGTGTGTGTGTGTGTGTGTGTGTGTGTGTGTTTTGTGTGTGTGCGAGTGAGCGCGTACGCACATGAAGGAACCTTTTTCTTGTGATCCATTTTCATCAACATTGATTGTTCCAACGTTCACTGTATTTTTTGCTCATATATTTGCTCATATATATACAGTATATATATGTGCTACTGTATACTATACCGGCGTCGCAAGATGATGAATGTCCGTCTAATAGAACACAGACACTATAGGGTTGAATTAAATGCTCCAACATTTAGCACTCTCACTGTGTGGGAACATCTCAATACTCTGGAGAAATCTCTCTCTCTCTCTCTCTCTCTCTCTCTCTCTCTTAAAATTCCGTTGTTATTTATGAACAACAAATACAGGAGTACAGTATGTGTTTTGTGGTTTGGACATAATTTGTCAAAATGTGACGGTGTCGGGCAAGACGATGTTTTGCTGCGTATACTTAAAACTTTCTGGAGATGGGTAATCTAATCCAGCACAGAGAACTGAATGCCCGCTTTTGTTTTTCCGACTGAATTAGCTCTTCGCTAAGTCCCACCCAAGCAGTGTTGTTGTTGGCAGCACATTTCTATTTTAGTTTTAGTCGTAGTCTCCTGAATAGTTTTCACTTAGTCTTAGTCACATTTTAGTCACCTGGAACGTATTAGTGTTAGTCTAGTTTTAGTCGACTAAATGTCATAAGATTTTAGTCGACTAAATCTACAGGCGATTTAGTCGACTAAAATGTATTTTAGTCGACGCGTTGCGACGCGTTGTGCGCTTGTAGATCGGCTATTTTCAGCATGCAACCAAGTGTAAAGTGACTTATACTGGATCTGTTGTCCACTAGTCCCTTCCTAACATTTTAGTCTAGTTTTTATTTGTTGACGGAATTGTCAGTATATTTAGTCTTAGTTTTAGTCACCATAGCATAGTGTTAATTTAGTTTCCATTTAGTTTTCTTCAGTGGAAAAGGTAGTCGACGAACATTTTTCGTCTTAGTTTTAGTCGACGAAAACAACACTGCACCCAAGCCCGTTCCTGGCCAATACCACGTTAGCAAACGGTTACTAGGTTAGGATCCGCCTGGTCAAGCTTTCAATGCTGGTCAAAATGGTTTTGCAGTGTCAATACATACATAGTCCATTCCATGAAGTATTTCGCTCCGTTGTGCAGTTTAATAGTACATATTAGAAATACAAATAGGCTCTCATTTACTTCCATTGTAACGGGGAAACAACTCTCAAAGTCACTCTTTTAGCACATTCTGACCGTTTATGACATCAGGAAAACTCATGCAGTTTTTATTTTGAATAAAAAATGTCAAATCAAGAAAAACAAGCCAAAACAAACACAATAATATGACCATATATAAAAAGGATTTTATGCATTTATCATTATAAATACTATGTAGGCAAATGGCTATAGAACAAATGGCTATAGCACAAATGGCTATAGAACAAATGGCAGAAATCGTAGATGAGAAATGAGAAATCGTAAATGAGAAATCGTAAATGAGAAAATGAGAAATCATAAATGAGAAATTGTAAATCGTAAATGAGAAATCGTAAATGAGAAATGAGAAATGGTAAATGAGAAATGGTAAATGAGAAATCGTAAAATGAGAAATCGTAAATGAGCTATAGAAAAAATGGCTATAGCACAAATTTGATGTACAACAACATGTATAGGACGGCTTATATGTGAATTTATATACCTCTGCTGTCAGGAAGAAACTCTAAAGTTAATTTTTCAGAAAAAAATCAAAGTTGTTGTGACTTTATATATTGTCAATTACTTGCATGAGAGGGGGAGAGGTGGTGGAGTTATGGTTGCTTAGAGTTAGACAGTTTGAGGGTCCAATGGAGTTAAGAGGTTTTGTCCAAAGCGTTTTTTTTTACTATTGGTTCAAGATTTTTTAAACGACACACAGACGTTCGATATCACTGGTTTATGAAAGAAAGTTAGGTGGTTTCCTCCTGACAGCAACACTATTTCTTCTGGTTCTCAAAGTGGGGCCTGGGCACACCTAGGAGTTATTGAGGGGGTTCCAAGGGGTCCCCATAAAATGGAAGAACAGTTCAACCACTTTTATGATTACATATTTTATCGTTTGATGGGGGTCCGCAGCCCAAATACATTCATTCACATTCAAATGCTTGAGGAAGTTTACGTTGCCTCCCTGATTCTTCCCTATATAGACTAGGAAACAGGGCCATAGCACGCACGCACACACACACACACACACACACACACACACACACACACACACACACACACACACACACACACACACACACACACGGTGCCGCTACGCTCTGCTATGCACGCCGTCTGATTTACAGCTCTTATCAAATACATATTGCCAAGCGAGTGAGACGTACAACCTTTCATTTGCACACCGCCACCCTGCAAATTCCACACGCTACATTAACAGGAGAAATGACTGCCTGTGTGTGTGTGTGTGTGTGTGTGTGTGTGTGTGTGTGTGTGTGTGTGTGTGTGTGTGTGTGTGCATGCGTGCATCTGTCAGTGTGTGCGTGCCTATACGTGTGCACAGAGTTATTGACTTGTGGGCGTGTGTAGATGTCACCAGGTGTGCGTCAGGTTATTAAAGGCACACTTAGCTGGCTTCACTTATAGAGACTGACCCAGCCAGAGACTACTGACCCAGCCAGAGACTACTGACCCAGCCAGGGACTACTGACCCAGCCAGAGACTACTGACCCAGCCAGAGACTACTGACCCAGCCAGGGACTACTGACCCAGCCAGGGACTACTGACCCAGCCAGGGACTACTGACCCAGCCAGGGACTACTGACCCAGCCAGGGACTACTGACCCAGCCAGAGACTACTGACCCAGCCAGAGACTACTGACCCAGCCAGGGACTACTGACCCAGCCAGGGACTACTGACCCAGCCAGGGTCTGACCCAGTCAGAGACTACTGACCCAGCCAGAGACTACTGACCCAGCCAGAGACTACTGACCCAGCCAGGGTCTGACCCAGTCAGAGACTACTGACCCAGCCAGGGACTACTGACCCAGCCAGAGACTACTGACCCAGCCAGAGACTACTGACCCAGCCAGGGACTACTGACCCAGCCAGGGTCTGACCCAGTCAGAGACTACTGACCCAGCCAGGGACTACTGACCCAGCCAGGGACTACTGACCCAGCCAGAGACTACTGACCCAGCCAGGGACTACTGACCCAGCCAGGGACTACTGACCCAGCCAGAGACTACTGACCCAGCCAGGGACTACTGACCCAGCCAGGGACTACTGACCCAGCCAGAGACTACTGACCCAGCCAGAGACTACTGACCCAGCCAGGGACTACTGACCCAGCCAGAGACTACTGACCCAGCCAGGGACTACTGACCCAGCCAGAGACTACTGACCCAGTCAGAGACTACTGACCCAGCCAGAGACTACTGACCCAGCCAGAGACTACTGACCCAGCCAGGGACTACTGGCGTGCGTGCGTGCATTCACATCTGACCGTTATATATGATTTAATAGATGACCTGTACAAGTCACGCACATGCACTCGTGCAGACGTGCATGTGCACGTGAGTACACACACACACACACACACACACACACACACACACACACACACACACACACACACACACACACACACACACACACACACACACACACACTCACTCACTCACTCACTCACTCACTGCACACACCAGTGTAATTCATGGTTCATTAAGGGGGATTTGACCTTCCTGAGGTGTTCCGTGATCCACAGCTCTTAGTGAGCTAGCAGCTAATAGATGGCATCACTGCACGCACGCACGCACGCACACATAAACACACCTTTATAACATACTTCGATTGGACTGCTCACTGCTCACATTCACTTATTGTAAATTCACTCACACACACACACACAGGCGAGCGCAAGCACAGACACACACACACACACACACACACACACACACACACACACACACACACACACACACACACACACACACACACACACACACACAGTGTCATATATCCAGGGGCAGCCTTGGTAGACGGTAGACGGCACAGAGACATTTTAATGGTGTGTGTGTGTGTGTGTGTGTGTGTGTGTGTGTGTGTGTGTGTGTGTGTGTGTGTGTGTGTGTGTGTGTGTGTGTGTGTGTGTGTGTGTGTGTGTGTGTGTGTGTGTGTGTGTGTGTGTGTGTGTGTGTGTGTGATATATGACATGTTGAGTCAGACACGGTCTCCTAAATGGCTCCACATCTTCTCCCAGCTCCTCCCTTCTAACGAGAGAGACAGATAGATGGAGAGAGAAAAAGGGCACATATGCACAAGTGTGCGCACTCGTGTGCGTGTGTCCTGGGCATGACGTTAAACTGCCCTGTTGTTACTACCATCGTCAATCTAGTACTGTAGGTGCAGTGCGTGCATTTTCAACTTCTATAATAGCAATGGGTGAACTTCCGGGCTCGGGACGCTCGGGGCGCTGTGGGTGCTGGTGGCGTGTTTCCTCCTCCGCGTCATCAGTGCCCATATCCGAGGCGGGGTTGGCGAAAGGGCCTTTCTGTGTGGAGTTTGCATGTTCTCCCCGTGTCCCCCTAGGGTAGGTACCCTCACAAAAAACATGCAGTAATCCTGGACTCTAAACTGCCTCCCACTGGCGCCTGATGGAGGGGAAAGGAACTGGTTGGAATAACGTGTTCCTTAATTCCACACGCTACGTCCAACCAGGGAAACTCCCCCCTGTCAGGTGTAAAGGAGCAACTTGGGTATGAAGGAAGCATGAGTTCAAGTCCGTTGCTCTCCCCATGTCCCCCATATATGGGGACTAGGTTGGCGGAGGGTGTGTAGAGCCCAGGATCACATTCGATAATTGACACAGGGTTACAAAATCGTGGGATAAAAAATATTATGAAAAAAACAAAAAAAACAAGCAGCATGCAGTGCAAGACTTATAACTTTGTTTCCTCTGGTGATCCTGACATCCAGATGTTTACACACGTTAGACTCCTAAGAGCACACGTAGGTCGCAGGAGTCTATAGTGGCACAGCTCCCTCCGGTGGAGGGAGGAGCTAAATGAATACGGCCGGGATGTAACGAGAGCATGGATGGATTACTTTATCCAGGCGAAGGACGAAAGACTTGAAGGCATTCTATGACAGATGATTCATGAACGGCGTGGGCGGGCAGCTAATGCCCAAATATGGACATGATTGACATTGGCACAACTCGGTGTTGTCCGGCATCCGTTTGTGTTGTGTCTGACGTCACACGGCCACGTAGGGAGATACCCACATGGGTGAGTGTACGTGCCCAGAAATCCCCCTTGCAGGATCAACAAAGGTTGTTCTTTCGGTCTTCTTCGCCACTTCTTCAACGACCGCCCACGCCCAGGTGGTTTTGAATGGATTGCTTGTTTTCTAGAATATACTTGGTCCAATAAAAGCATCATGGCATCTATAGGGAGGGCCATAGGGGTCCTTCGAGCTGGGACGCAGCTCTTCCACCGTGGCCCACACAGGATCGCCACTAGAAGGGCTGGCGGCGGACCACACATAGAGCCCCAGTACAGGCAATATCCACAACTCACCAAGCATCAGAAGTTCCAATCAGAGTTCCTTAGTGCTGCCATGTGGTTCTGGATCCTTTGGCACTGCTGGCATGACCCTCACGCGGTGCTGGGCCACTTCCCATGGCCCGATGCCTCCAAATGGACAGATGAAGAACTAGGAATCCCACCAGATGATGCTGAATTGGAGTAGGGAGGAAGAGGAAGGAAGTTCCAGAAAGGCACTGAAAAGGCATCATTGTACATCGCTGAGGAACCGTTCAATGGAAAGGTGGCACCATCTTTGAGTCAGAGTGGTATAGTTGAGAGACAACTCTGTTGTAACGGTTCACTTCATGGGGCCAGTCCACTTCTACATAGACTTCTATTGGCGAAGAGTGACAAAGGCCTGAACCGGACGTTTACGGAATGCATTGGAGTCTATGGGGTTTAGAGTGAGAAACGAGTTACATGAACCAAGTGACCGGGCTGTTTTCTGCCCTCTCATCGGCAGAACTCTCCTTTTTCTAAAGATGTGTTTTTGGGGCTTTTTACACCTTCATTGATAGGGGACAGTATACAGACAGGAAAGGGGAGTCGAACCCAGGGCACGTCGTCCGGCTGGCTTGGCAGCCTAGGTGCCCAGATGGTCGAGCTCAATGGCTCTGCTTTGAGTAAAAATAAAAGATAAATCACACCCGTGTGAAGTGAGGGGCGCTCTTACCATCGTACATCATGACGTGTCGATTTGCTCAGACAGTGACAGACACATATGTCAATTGTGTGCCCCATATACGTTTCCCAAACATCGACTGGATGTTTCAAATGGATATGAAACTAACAGACTCAAAGTCTTAGGAATTAATTACTGGTGAATTATATATACATTTCTCAAATGTGAAAGCACTATATTTCTAAAACTTTTAAACATTTCAAAGATACATTTTCAGGCAAACATTTCAAGTTTGAATGGGGTTTCTAGGTGTAAGTATGTAGGACTAGTAGCATGTCAAAGTTTGTATACTATTGCCATTGAGAATGCATTGGACGTAACTACAAACCATTTAAACGAATGGACCTGTAAATGACAACAAAACAAAAACTAAGGCACTGGTGTGGTACTTCTGGTTTACCGGAACGGGGTTCAACTCCCCGCAGTGCCCCGCCCCCGCTCAATGTGTTGTATTTACATGCTGCGCTATTCTTCATCATTGTTGAGGATTTAAAAAAGGTGAACATCGCGAAAGGCTATAGTCCATGGTCACGGCCCGCATACTGTTCAAGGTCATTTATACTGTTCAAGGTCATTTATACTGGTCAAGGTCATTTATACTGTTCAAGGTCATTTATACTGTTCAAGGTCATTTATACTGGTCAAGGTCATTTATACTGGTCAAGGTCATCTATACTTGTCAAGGTCTGTATGTCGTTTTTTACGATTTCGGAGGATTTGAAAAAAATAAGTGAAAAGCGAAAGGCTATAGTCCATGGTCTCGGAGGGCATACTATAGTATGTCGTTTTTTATGATTACGGAGGATTTGAAAAAAAAAGGTGAAAATCGCGGAAAAGCGAGGGGCTATTATATAGTCCATGGTGTCGGTCAAGGTAATTTATTGTGTTCAAGGTAATTTATACTGGTGAAGGTCATTCATACTGGTCAAGGTCATTTATACTTGTCAAGGTAATTTATACTGGTCAAGGTCATTTATACTGGAAAATACTGAGGATTTGAAAAAAATGACAAAATGACAAAAACGATGGGTTATAGCCCATGTTTTTTGAATTTTTGAAAAAAAAAGTTAGCCTCGTTTCTCATCATTTTGGCCCATGGTCCAAAATGATGAGAAACGAGGCTAACTTTTTTTTTCAAAATTTCAAAAAACATGGGCTATAACCTTTCGTTTTTGTCATTTTGTCACTTTTTTCAAATCTTCAAAAATGATGAAAAACGGCGCGCTATAGTATGCCGTACGATATGGGCTATAGCCCATGGTCCAAAATGATGAGAAACGAGGCTAACTTTTTTTTTCAAAATTTCTAAAAACATGGGCTACTTAACCCATCGTTTTTGTCATTTCGTCATTTTTTTCAAATCTTCAAAAACGATGAAAAACGGCGCGCTATAGTATGCTGTACGATATGGGCTATAGCCCATGGTCCAAAATGATGAGAAACGAGGCTAAGTTTTTTTTTCAAAATTTCAAAAAACATGGGCTATAACCTTTCGTTTTTGTCATTTTGTCATTTTTTTCAAATCTTCAAAAATGATGAAAAACGGCGCGCTATAGTATGCCGTACGATATGGGCTATAGCCCATGGTCCAAAATGATGAGAAATTAGGCTAACTTTTTTTTTCAAAATTTCAAAAAACATGGGCTATAACCTTTCGTTTTTGTCATTTCGTCATTTTTTTCAAATCTTCAAAAATGATGAAAAACGGCGCGCTATAGTATGCCGTACGATATGGGCTATAGCCCATGGTCCAAAATGATGAGAAACGAGGCTAACTTTTTTTTTCAAAATTTCAAAAAACATGGGCTATAACCTTTCGTTTTTGTCATTTCGTCATTTTTTTCAAATCTTCAAAAATGATGAAAAACGGCGCGCTATAGTATGCCGTACGATATGGGCTATAGCCCATGGTCCAAAATGATGAGAAACGAGGCTAACTTTTTTTTTCAAAATTTCAAAAAACATGGGCTATAACCTTTCGTTTTTGTCATTTCGTCATTTTTTTCAAATCTTCAAAAATGATGAAAAACGGCGCGCTATAGTATGCCGTACGATATGGGCTATAGCCCATGGTCCAAAATGATGAGAAACGAGGCTAACTTTTTTTTTCAAAATTTCAAAAAACATGGGCTATAACCTTTCGTTTTTGTCATTTCGTAATTTTTTCAAATCTTTAAAAATGTTGAAAAACGGCGCGCTATAGTATGCCGTACGATATGGGCTATAGCCCATGGTCCAAAATGATGAGAAACGAGGCTAACTTTTTTTTTCAAAATTTCAAAAAACATGGGCTATAACCTTTCGTTTTTGTCATTTCGTAATTTTTTCAAATCTTTAAAAATGATGAAAAACGGCGCGCTATAGAATGCCGTACGATATGGGCTATAGCCCATGGTCCAAAATGATGAGAAACGAGGCTAACTTTTTTTTCCAAAATTTCAAAAAACATGGGCTATAACCTTTCGTTTTTGTCATTTTGTCATTTTTTTTAAAATCTTCAAAAATGATGAAAAACGGCGCGCTATAGTATGCCGTACGATATGGGCTATAGCCCATGGTCCAAAATGATGAGAAACGAGGCTAACTTTTTTTTTCAAAATTTCAAAAAACATGGGCTATAACCTTTCGTTTTTGTCATTTCGTCATTTTTTTTCAAATCTTCAAAAATGATGAAAAACGGCGCGCTATAGTATGCCGTACGATATGGGCTATAGCCCATGGTCCAAAATGATGAGAAACGAGGCTAACTTTTTTTTTCAAAATTTCAAAAAACATGGGCTATAACCTTTCGTTTTTGTCATTTTGTCATTTTTTTCAAATCTTCAAAAATGATGAAAAACGGCGCGCTATAGTATGCCGTACGATATGGGCTATAGCCCATGGTCCAAAATGATGAGAAACGAGGCTAACTTTTTTTTTCAAAATTTCAAAAAACATGGGCTATAACCTTTCGTTTTTGTCATTTCGTAATTTTTTTCAAATCTTTAAAAATGATGAAAAACGGCGCGCTATAGTATGCCGTACGATATGGGCTATAGCCCATGGTCCAAAATGATGAGAAACGAGGCTAACTTTTTTTTTCAAAATTTCAAAAAACATGGGCTATAACCTTTCGTTTTTGTCATTTTGTCACTTTTTTCAAATCTTCAAAAATGATGAAAAACGGCGCGCTATAGTATGCCGTACGATATGGGCTATAGCCCATGGTCCAAAATGATGAGAAACGAGGCTAACTTTTTTTTTCAAAATTTCTAAAAACATGGGCTATAACCCATCGTTTTTGTCATTTCGTCATTTTTTTCAAATCTTCAAAAACGATGAAACACGGCGCGCTATAGTATGCTGTACGATATGGGCTATAGCCCATGGTCCAAAATGATGAGAAACGAGGCTAAGTTTTTTTTTCAAAATTTCAAAAAACATGGGCTATAACCTTTCGTTTTTGTCATTTTGTCATTTTTTTCAAATCTTCAAAAATGATGAAAAACGGCGCGCTATAGTATGCCGTACGATATGGGCTATAGCCCATGGTCCAAAATGATGAGAAATGAGGCTAACTTTTTTTTTCAAAATTTCAAAAAACATGGGCTATAACCTTTCGTTTTTGTCATTTCGTCATTTTTTTCAAATCTTCAAAAATGATGAAAAACGGCGCGCTATAGTATGCCGTACGATATGGGCTATAGCCCATGGTCCAAAATGATGAGAAACGAGGCTAACTTTTTTTTTCAAAATTTCAAAAAACATGGGCTATAACCTTTCGTTTTTGTCATTTCGTCATTTTTTCAAATCTTCAAAAATGATGAAAAACGGCGCGCTATAGTATGCCGTACGATATGGGCTATAGCCCATGGTCCAAAATGATGAGAAACGAGGCTAACTTTTTTTTTCAAAATTTCAAAAAACATGGGCTATAACCTTTCGTTTTTGTCATTTCGTCATTTTTTTCAAATCTTCAAAAATGATGAAAAACGGCGCGCTATAGTATGCCGTACGATATGGGCTATAGCCCATGGTCCAAAATGATGAGAAACGAGGCTAACTTTTTTTTTTAAAATTTCAAAAAACATGGGCTATAACCTTTCGTTTTTGTCATTTCGTAATTTTTTCAAATCTTTAAAAATGTTGAAAAACGGCGCGCTATAGTATGCCGTACGATATGGGCTATAGCCCATGGTCCAAAATGATGAGAAACGAGGCTAACTTTTTTTTTCAAAATTTCAAAAAACATGGGCTATAACCTTTCGTTTTTGTCATTTCGTAATTTTTTCAAATCTTTAAAAATGATGAAAAACGGCGCGCTATAGAATGCCGTACGATATGGGCTATAGCCCATGGTCCAAAATGATGAGAAACGAGGCTAACTTTTTTTTTCAAAATTTCAAAAAACATGGGCTATAACCTTTCGTTTTTGTCATTTTGTCATTTTTTCAAATCTTCAAAAATGATGAAAAACGGCGCGCTATAGTATGCCGTACGATATGGGCTATAGCCCATGGTCCAAAATGATGAGAAACGAGGCTAACTTTTTTTTTCAAAATTTCAAAAAACATGGGCTATAACCTTTCGTTTTTGTCATTTCGTCATTTTTTTTCAAATCTTCAAAAATGATGAAAAACAGCGCGCTATAGTATGCCGTACGATATGGGCTATAGCCCATGGTCCAAAATGATGAGAAACGAGGCTAACTTTTTTTTTCAAAATTTCAAAAAACATGGGCTATAACCTTTCGTTTTTGTCATTTCGTCATTTTTTTCAAATCTTCAAAAATGATGAAAAACGGCGCGCTATAGTATGCCGTACGATATGGGCTATAGCCCATGGTCCAAAATGATGAGAAACGAGGCTAACTTTTTTTTTCAAAATTTCAAAAAACATGGGCTATAACCTTTCGTTTTTGTCATTTCGTCATTTTTTTCAAATCTTCAAAAATGATGAAAAACGGCGCGCTATAGTATGCCGTACGATATGGGCTATAGCCCATGGTCCAAAATGATGAGAAACGAGGCTAACTTTTTTTTTCAAAATTTCAAAAAACATGGGCTATAACCTTTCGTTTTTGTCATTTCGTCATTTTTTTTCAAATCTTCAAAAATGATGAAAAACGGCGCGCTATAGTATGCCGTACGATATGGGCTATAGCCCATGGTCCAAAATGATGAGAAACGAGGCTAACTTTTTTTTTCAAAATTTCAAAAAACATGGGCTATAACCTTTCGTTTTTGTCATTTCGTCATTTTTTTCAAATCTTCAAAAATGATGAAAAACGGCGCGCTATAGTATGCCGTACGATATGGGCTATAGCCCATGGTCCAAAATGATGAGAAACGAGGCTAAGTTTTTTTTTCAAAATTTCAAAAAACATGGGCTATAACCTTTCGTTTTTGTCATTTCGTAATTTTTTTCAAATCTTCAAAAATGATGAAAAACGGCGCGCTATAGTATGCCGTACGATATGGGCTATAGCCCATGGTCCAAAATGATGAGAAACGAGGCTAACTTTTTTTTTCAAAATTTCAAAAAACATGGGCTATAACCTTTCGTTTTTGTCATTTCGTAATTTTTTTCAAATCTTTAAAAATGATGAAAAACGGCGCGCTATAGTATGCCGTACGATATGGGCTATAGCCCATGGTCCAAAATGATGAGAAACGAGGCTAACTTTTTTTTTCAAAATTTCAAAAAACATGGGCTATAACCTTTCGTTTTTGTCATTTCGTCATTTTTTTCAAATCTTCAAAAATGATGAAAAACGGCGCGCTATAGTATGCCGTACGATATGGGCTATAGCCCATGATCCAAAATGATGAGAAACGAGGCTAACTTTTTTTTTCAAAATTTCAAAAAACATGGGCTATAACCTTTCGTTTTTGTCATTTTGTCACTTTTTTCAAATCTTCAAAAATGATGAAAAACGGCGCGCTATAGTATGCCGTACGATATGGGCTATAGCCCATGGTCCAAAATGATGAGAAACGAGGCTAACTTTTTTTTTCAAAATTTCTAAAAACATGGGCTATAACCCATCGTTTTTGTCATTTCGTCATTTTTTTCAAATCTTCAAAAACGATGAAAAACGGCGCGCTATAGTATGCTGTACGATATGGGCTATAGCCCATGGTCCAAAATGATGAGAAACGAGGCTAAGTTTTTTTTTCAAAATTTCAAAAAACATGGGCTATAACCTTTCGTTTTTGTCATTTTGTCATTTTTTTCAAATCTTCAAAAATGATGAAAAACGGCGCGCTATAGTATGCCGTACGATATGGGCTATAGCCCATGGTCCAAAATGATGAGAAATGAGGCTAACTTTTTTTTTCAAAATTTCAAAAAACATGGGCTATAACCTTTCGTTTTTGTCATTTCGTCATTTTTTTCAAATCTTCAAAAATGATGAAAAACGGCGCGCTATAGTATGCCGTACGATATGGGCTATAGCCCATGGTCCAAAATGATGAGAAACGAGGCTAACTTTTTTTTTCAAAAAACATGGGCTATAACCTTTCGTTTTTGTCATTTCTTAATTTTTTTCAAATCTTTAAAAATGTTGAAAAACGGCGCGCTATAGTATGCCGTACGATATGGGCTATAGCCCATGGTCCAAAATGATGAGAAATGAGGCTAACTTTTTTTTTCAAAATTTCAAAAAACATGGGCTATAACCTTTCGTTTTTGTCATTTCGTCATTTTTTTCAAATCTTCAAAAATGATGAAAAACGGCGCGCTATAGTATGCCGTACGATATGGGCTATAGCCCATGGTCCAAAATGATGAGAAACGAGGCTAACTTTTTTTTTCAAAAAACATGGGCTATAACCTTTCGTTTTTGTCATTTCTTAATTTTTTTCAAATCTTTAAAAATGTTGAAAAACGGCGCGCTATAGTATGCCGTACGATATGGGCTATAGCCCATGGTCCAAAATGATGAGAAACGAGGCTAACTTTGTTTTTCAAAATTTCAAAAAACATGGGCTATAACCTTTCGTTTTTGTCATTTTGTCACTTTTTTCAAATCTTCAAAAATGATGAAAAACGGCGCGCTATAGTATGCCGTACGATATGGGCTATAGCCCATGGTCCAAAATGATGAGAAACGAGGCTAACTTTTTTTTTCAAAATTTCTAAAAACATGGGCTATAACCCATCGTTTTTGTCATTTCGTCATTTTTTTCAAATCTTCAAAAACGATGAAAAACGGCGCGCTATAGTATGCTGTACGATATGGGCTATAGCCCATGGTCCAAAATGATGAGAAACGAGGCTAATTTTTTTTTTCAAAATTTAAAAAAACATGGGCTATAACCTTTCGTTTTTGTCATTTCGTCATTTTTTTCAAATCTTCAAAAATGATGAAAAACGGCGCGCTATAGTATGCCGTACGATATGGGCTATAGCCCATGGTCCAAAATGATGAGAAACGAGGCTAACTTTTTTTTTCAAAATTTCAAAAAACATGGGATATAACCTTTCGTTTTTGTCATTTCGTAATTTTTTTCAAATCTTTAAAAATGTTGAAAACGGCGCGCTATAGTATGCCGTACGATATGGGCTATAGCCCATGGTCCAAAATGATGAGAAACGAGGCTAACTTTTTTTTTCAAAATTTCAAAAAACATGGGCTATAACCTTTCGTTTTTGTCATTTCGTCATTTTTTTCAAATCTTCAAAAATGATGAAAAACGGCGCGCTATAGTATGCCGTACGATATGGGCTATAGCCCATGGTCCAAAATGATGAGAAACGAGGCTAAGTTTTTTTTTCAAAATTTCAAAAAACATGGGCTATAACCTTTCGTTTTTGTCATTTTGTCATTTTTTTCAAATCTTCAAAAATGATGAAAAACGGCGCGCTATAGTATGCCGTACGATATGGGCTATAGCCCATGGTCCAAAATGATGAGAAACGAGGCTAACTTTTTTTTTCAAAATTTCAAAAAACATGGGCTACAACCTTTCGTTTTTGTCATTTCGTCATTTTTTTCAAATCTTCAAAAATGATGAAAAACGGCGCGCTATAGTATGCCGTACGATATGGGCTATAGCCCATGGTCCAAAATGATGAGAAACGAGGCTAACTTTTTTTTTCAAAATTTCAAAAAACATGGGCTATAACCTTTCGTTTTTGTCATTTCGTCATTTTTTTCAAATCTTCAAAAATGATGAAAAACGGCGCGCTATAGTATGCCGTACGATATGGGCTATAGCCCATGGTCCAAAATGATGAGAAACGAGGCTAACTTTTTTTTTCAAAATTTCAAAAAACATGGGCTATAACCTTTCGTTTTTGTCATTTCGTAATTTTTTTCAAATCTTTAAAAATGATGAAAAACGGCGCGCTATAGTATGCCGTACGATATGGGCTATAGCCCATGGTCCAAAATGATGAGAAACGAGGCTAAGTTTTTTTTTCAAAATTTCAAAAAACATGGGCTATAACCTTTCGTTTTTGTCATTTTGTCATTTTTTTCAAATCTTCAAAAATGATGAAAAACGGCGCGCTATAGTATGCCGTACGATATGGGCTATAGCCCATGGTCCAAAATGATGAGAAACGAGGCTAACTTTTTTTTTCAAAATTTCAAAAAACATGGGCTATAACCTTTCGTTATTGTCATTTCGTCATTTTTTTCAAATCTTCAAAAATGATGAAAAACGGCGCGCTATAGTATGCCGTACGATATGGGCTATAGCCCATGGTCCAAAATGATGAGAAACGAGGCTAACTTTTTTTTTCAAAATTTCAAAAAACATGGGCTATAACCTTTCGTTTTTGTCATTTCGTCATTTTTTTCAAATCTTCAAAAATGATGAAAAACGGCGCGCTATAGTATGCCGTACGATATGGGCTATAGCCCATGGTCCAAAATGATGAGAAACGAGGCTAACTTTTTTTTTCAAAATTTCAAAAAACATGGGCTATAACCTTTCGTTTTTGTCATTTCGTAATTTTTTTCAAATCTTTAAAAATGATGAAAAACGGCGCGCTATAGTATGCCGTACGATATGGGCTATAGCCCATGGTCCAAAATGATGAGAAACGAGGCTAACTTTTTTTTTCAAAATTTCAAAAAACATGGGCTATAACCTTTCGTTTTTGTCATTTCGTAATTTTTTTTCAAATCTTCAAAAATGATGAAAAACGGCGCGCTATAGTATGCCGTACGATATGGGCTATAGCCCATGGTCCAAAATGATGAGAAACGAGGCTAACTTTTTTTTTCAAAATTTCAAAAAACATGGGCTATAACCTTTCGTTTTTGTCATTTCGTCATTTTTTTCAAATCTTCAAAAATGATGAAAAACGGCGCGCTATAGTATGCCGTACGATATGGGCTATAGCCCATGGTCCAAAATGATGAGAAACGAGGCTAACTTTTTTTTTCAAAATTTCAAAAAACATGGGCTATAACCCATCGTTTTTGTCATTTCGTAATTTTTTTCAAATCTTTAAAAATGATGAAAAACGGCGCGCTATAGTATGCCGTACGATATGGGCTATAGCCCATGGTCCAAAATGATGAGAAACGAGGCTAACTTTTTTTTTCAAAATTTCAAAAAACATGGGCTATAACCTTTCGTTTTTGTCATTTCGTCATTTTTTTCAAATCTTCAAAAATGATGAAAAACGGCGCGCTATAGTATGCCGTACGATATGGGCTATAGCCCATGGTCCAAAATGATGAGAAACGAGGCTAACTTTTTTTTTTCAAAATTTCAAAAAACATGGGCTATAACCTTTCGTTTTTGTCATTTCGTAATTTTTTTCAAATCTTTAAAAATGATGAAAAACGGCGCGCTATAGTATGCCGTACGATATGGGCTATAGCCCATGGTCCAAAATGATGAGAAACGAGGCTAACTTTTTTTTTCAAAATTTCAAAAAACATGGGCTATAACCTTTCGTTTTTGTCATTTCGTAATTTTTTTTCAAATCTTCAAAAATGATGAAAAACGGCGCGCTATAGTATGCCGTACGATATGGGCTATAGCCCATGGTCCAAAATGATGAGAAACGAGGCTAACTTTTTTTTTCAAAATTTCAAAAAACATGGGCTATAACCTTTCGTTTTTGTCATTTCGTCATTTTTTTCAAATCTTCAAAAATGATGAAAAACGGCGCGCTATAGTATGCCGTACGATATGGGCTATAGCCCATGGTCCAAAATGATGAGAAACGAGGCTAACTTTTTTTTTCAAAATTTCAAAAAACATGGGCTATAACCCATCGTTTTTGTCATTTCGTAATTTTTTTCAAATCTTTAAAAATGATGAAAAACGGCGCGCTATAGTATGCCGTACGATATGGGCTATAGCCCATGGTCCAAAATGATGAGAAACGAGGCTAACTTTTTTTTTCAAAATTTCAAAAAACATGGGCTATAACCTTTCGTTTTTGTCATTTCGTCATTTTTTTCAAATCTTCAAAAATGATGAAAAACGGTGCGCTATAGTATTCCGTACGATATGGGCTATAGCCCATGGTCCAAAATGATGAGAAACGAGGCTAACTTTTTTTTTCAAAATTTCAAAAAACATGGGCTATAACCTTTCGTTTTTGTCATTTCGTCATTTTTTTCAAATCTTCAAAAATGATGAAAAACGGCGCGCTATAGTATGCCGTACGATATGGGCTATAGCCCATGGTCCAAAATGATGAGAAACGAGGCTAACTTTTTTTTTCAAAATTTCAAAAAACATGGGCTATAACCCATCGTTTTTGTCATTTCGTAATTTTTTCAAATCTTTAAAAATGATGAAAAACGGCGCGCTATAGTATGCCGTACGATATGGGCTATAGCCCATGGTCCAAAATGATGAGAAACGAGGCTAACTTTTTTTTTCAAAATTTCAAAAAACATGGGCTATAACCCATCGTTTTTGTCATTTCGTAATTTTTTCAAATCTTTAAAAATGATGAAAAACGGCGCGCTATAGTATGCCGTACGATATGGGCTATAGCCCATGGTCCAAAATGATGAGAAACGAGGCTAACTTCTTTTTTTCAAAATTTCAAAAAACATGGGATATAACCTTTCGTTTTTGTCATTTTGTCATTTTTTTCAAATCTTCAAAAATGATGAAAAACGGCGCGCTATAGTATGCCGTACGATATGGGCTATAGCCCATGGTCCAAAATGATGAGAAACGAGGCTAACTTTTTTTTTTTTAATTTAAAAAAACATGGGCTATAACCTTTCGTTTTTGTCATTTTGTCACTTTTTTCAAATCTTCAAAAATGATGAAAAACGGCGCGCTATAGTATGCCGTACGATATGGGCTATAGCCCATGGTCCAAAATGATGAGAAACGAGGCTAACTTCTCTTTTTCAAAATTTCTAAAAACATGGGCTATAACCCATCGTTTTTGTCATTTCGTCATTTTTTTCAAATCTTCAAAAACGATGAAAAACGGCGCGCTATAGTATGCTGTACGATATGGGCTATAGCCCATGGTCCAAAATGACGAGAAACGAGGCTAAGTTTTTTTTTCAAAATTTCAAAAAACATGGGCTATAACCTTTCGTTTTTGTCATTTTGTCATTTTTTTCAAATCTTCAAAAATGATGAAAAACGGCGCGCTATAGTATGCCGTACGATATGGGCTATAGCCCATGGTCCAAAATGATGAGAAACGAGGCTAACTTTTTTTTTCAAAATTTCAAAAAACATGGGCTATAACCTTTTGTTTTTGTCATTTCGTAATTTTTTTCAAATCTTTAAAAATGTTGAAAAACGGCGCGCTATAGTATGCCGTACGATATGGGCTATAGCCCATGGTCCAAAATGATGAGAAACGAGGCCAACTTTTTTTTTCAAAATTTCAAAAAACATGGGCTATAACCTTTTGTTTTTGTCATTTCGTAATTTTTTTCAAATCTTTAAAAATGTTGAAAAACGGCGCGCTATAGTATGCCGTACGATATGGGCTATAGCCCATGGTCCAAAATGATGAGAAACGAGGCTAACTTTTTTTATCAAAATTTCAAAAAACATGGGCTATAACCTTTCGTTTTTGTCATTTCGTAATTTTTTTCAAATCTTTAAAAATGATGAAAAACGGCGCGCTATAGAATGCCGTACGATATGGGCTATAGCCCATGGTCCAAAATGATGAGAAACGAGGCTAACTTTTTTTTTCAAAATTTCAAAAAACATGGGCTATAACCTTTCGTTTTTGTCATTTCGTCATTTTTTTCAAATCTTCAAAAATGATGAAAAACGGCGCGCTATAGTATGCCGTACGATATGGGCTATAGCCCATGGTCCAAAATGATGAGAAACGAGGCTAAGTTTTTTTTTCAAAATTTCAAAAAACATGGGCTATAACCTTTCGTTTTTGTCATTTCGTCATTTTTTTCAAATCTTCAAAAATGATGAAAAACGGCGCGCTATAGTATGCCGTACGATATGGGCTATAGCCCATGGTCCAAAATGATGAGAAACGAGGCTAACTTTTTTTTTCAAAATTTCAAAAAACATGGGCTATAACCTTTCGTTTTTGTCATTTCGTCATTTTTTTCAAATCTTCAAAAATGATGAAAAACGGCGCGCTATAGTATGCCGTACGATATGGGCTATAGCCCATGGTCCAAAATGATGAGAAACGAGGCTAACTTTTTTTTTCAAAATTTCAAAAAACATGGGCTATAACCTTTCGTTTTTGTCATTTCGTCATTTTTTTCAAATCTTCAAAAATGATGAAAAACGGCGCGCTATAGTATGACGTACGATATGGGCTATAGCCCATGGTCCAAAATGATGAGAAACGAGGCTAACTTTTTTTTTCAAAATTTCAAAAAACATGGGCTATAACCTTTCGTTTTTGTCATTTCGTAATTTTTTTCAAATCTTTAAAAATGATGAAAAACGGCGCGCTATAGTGTGCCGTACGATATGGGCTATAGCCCATGGTCCAAAATGATGAGAAACGAGGCTAACTTTTTTTTTCAAAATTTCAAAAAACATGGGCTATAACCTTTCGTTTTTGTCATTTCGTAATTTTTTTCAAATCTTTAAAAATGATGAAAACGGCGCGCTATAGAATGCCGTACGATATGGGCTATAGCCCATGGTCCAAAATGATGAGAAACGAGGCTAACTTTTTTTTCCAAAATTTCAAAAAACATGGGCTATAACCTTTCGTTTTTGTCATTTCGTCATTTTTTTCAAATCTTCAAAAATGATGAAAAACGGCGCGCTGTAGTATGCCGTACGATATGGGCTATAGCCCATGGTCCAAAATGATGAGAAACGAGGCTAACTTTTTTTTTCAAAATTTCAAAAAACATGGGCTATAACCTTTCGTTTTTGTCATTTCGTAATTTTTTTTAAATCTTTAAAAATGATGAAAAACGGCGCGCTATAGTATGCCGTACGATATGGGCTATAGCCCATGGTCCAAAATGATGAGAAACGAGGCTAACTTTTTTTTTCAAAATTTCAAAAAACATGGGCTATAACCTTTCGTTTTTGTCATTTCGTAATTTTTTTTCAAATCTTTAAAAATGATGAAAAACGGCGCGCTATAGAATGCCGTACGATATGGGCTATAGCCCATGGTCCAAAATGATGAGAAACGAGGCTAACTTTTTTTTTCAAAATTTCAAAAAACATGGGCTATAACCTTTCGTTTTTGTCATTTCGTCATTTTTTTCAAATCTTCAAAAATGATGAAAAACGGCGCGCTATAGTATGCCGTACGATATGGGCTATAGCCCATGGTCCAAAATGATGAGAAACGAGGCTAACTTTTTTTTTCAAAATTTCAAAAAACATGGGCTATAACCCATCGTTTTTGTCATTTCGTAATTTTTTTCAAATCTTTAAAAATGATGAAAAACGGCGCGCTATAGTATGCCGTACGATATGGGCTATAGCCCATGGTCCAAAATGATGAGAAACGAGGCTAACTTTTTTTTTCAAAATTTCAAAAAACATGGGCTATAACCTTTCGTTTTTGTCATTTCGTCATTTTTTTCAAATCTTCAAAAATGATGAAAAACGGCGCGCTATAGTATGCCGTACGATATGGGCTATAGCCCATGGTCCAAAATGATGAGAAACGAGGCTAACTTTTTTTTTCAAAATTTCAAAAAACATGGGCTATAACCTTTCGTTTTTGTCATTTCGTCTTTTTTTTCAAATCTTCAAAAATGATGAAAAACGGCGCGCTATAGTATGCCGTACGATATGGGCTATAGCCCATGGTCCAAAATGATGAGAAACGAGGCTAACTTTTTTTTTCAAAATTTCAAAAAACATGGGCTATAACCTTTCGTTTTTGTCATTTCGTATTTTTTTTTCAAATCTTTTAAAATGATGAAAAACGGCGCGCTATAGTATGCCGTACGATATGGGCTATAGCCCATGGTCCAAAATGATGAGAAACGAGGCTAACTTTTTTTTTCAAAATTTCAAAAAACATGGGCTATAACCCATCGTTTTTGTCATTTCGTAATTTTTTCAAATCTTTAAAAATGATGAAAAACGGCGCGCTATAGTATGCCGTACGATATGGGCTATAGCCCATGGTCCAAAATGATGAGAAACGAGGCTAACTTTTTTTTTCAAAATTTCAAAAAACATGGGCTATAACCTTTCGTTTTTGTCATTTCGTCATTTTTTTCAAATCTTCAAAAATGATGAAAAACGGCGCGCTATAGTATGCCGTACGATATGGGCTATAGCCCATGGTCCAAAATGATGAGAAACGAGGCTAACTTTTTTTTTCAAAATTTCAAAAAACATGGGCTATAACCTTTCGTTTTTGTCATTTTGTCACTTTTTTCAAATCTTCAAAAATGATGAAAAACGGCGCGCTATAGTATGCCGTACGATATGGGCTATAGCCCATGGTCCAAAATGATGAGAAACGAGGCTAACTTTTTTTTTCAAAATTTCTAAAAACATGGGCTATAACCCATCGTTTTTGTCATTTCGTCATTTTTTTCAAATCTTCAAAAACGATGAAAAACGGCGCGCTATAGTATGCTGTACGATATGGGCTATAGCCCATGGTCCAAAATGATGAGAAACGAGGCTAAGTTTTTTTTTCAAAATTTCAAAAAACATGGGCTATAACCTTTCGTTTTTGTCATTTTGTCATTTTTTTCAAATCTTCAAAAATGATGAAAAACGGCGCGCTATAGTATGCCGTACGATATGGGCTATAGCCCATGGTCCAAAATGATGAGAAATGAGGCTAACTTTTTTTTTCAAAATTTCAAAAAACATGGGCTATAACCTTTCGTTTTTGTCATTTCGTCATTTTTTTCAAATCTTCAAAAATGATGAAAAACGGCGCGCTATAGTATGCCGTACGATATGGGCTATAGCCCATGGTCCAAAATGATGAGAAACGAGGCTAACTTTTTTTTTCAAAATTTCAAAAAACATGGGCTATAACCTTTCGTTTTTGTCATTTCGTCATTTTTTTCAAATCTTCAAAAATGATGAAAAACGGCGCGCTATAGTATGCCGTACGATATGGGCTATAGCCCATGGTCCAAAATGATGAGAAACGAGGCTAACTTTTTTTTTCAAAATTTCAAAAAACATGGGCTATAACCTTTCGTTTTTGTCATTTCGTAATTTTTTTCAAATCTTTAAAAATGATGAAAAACGGCGCGCTATAGAATGCCGTACGATATGGGCTATAGCCCATGGTCCAAAATGATGAGAAACGAGGCTAACTTTTTTTTTCAAAATTTCAAAAAACATGGGCTATAACCTTTCGTTTTTGTCATTTCGTCATTTTTTTCAAATCTTCAAAAATGATGAAAAACGGCGCGCTATAGTATGCCGTACGATATGGGCTATAGCCCATGGTCCAAAATGATGAGAAACGAGGCATAGTTTTTTTTTCAAAATTTCAAAAAACATGGGCTATAACCTTTCATTTTGTCATTTTGTCATTTTTTTCAAATCTTCAAAAATGATGAAAAACGGCGCGCTATAGTATGCCGTACGATATGGGCTATAGCCCATGGTCCAAAATGATGAGAAACGAGGCTAACTTTTTTTTTCAAAATTTCAAAAAACATGGGCTATAACCTTTCGTTTTTGTCATTTCGTCATTTTTTTCAAATCTTCAAAAATGATGAAAAACGGCGCGCTATAGTATGCCGTACGATATGGGCTATAGCCCATGGTCCAAAATGATGAGAAACGAGGCTAACTTTTTTTTTCAAAATTTCAAAAAACATGGGCTATAACCTTTCGTTTTTGTCATTTCGTCATTTTTTTCAAATCTTCAAAAATGATGAAAAACGGCGCGCTATAGTATGCCGTACGATATGGGCTATAGCCCATGGTCCAAAATGATGAGAAACGAGGCTAACTTTTTTTTTTCAAATTTTCAAAAAACATGGGCTATAACCTTTCGTTTTTGTCATTTCGTAATTTTTTTCAAATCTTTAAAAATGATGAAAAACGGCGCGCTATAGTATGCCGTACGATATGGGCTATAGCCCATGGTCCAAAATGATGAGAAACGAGGCTAACTTTTTTTTTCAAAATTTCAAAAAACATGGGCTATAACCCATCGTTTTTGTCATTTTGTCATTTTTTTCAAATCCTCAAAAATGATGAAAAAAGGCGCGCTATAGTATGCTGTACGATATGGGCTATAGCCCATGGTCCAAAATGATGAGAAACGAGGCTAACTTTTTTTTTCAAAATTTCAAAAAACATGGGCTATAACCCATCGTTTTTGTCATTTCGTAATTTTTTCAAATCTTTAAAAATGATGAAAAACGGCGCGCTATAGTATGCCGTACGATATGGGCTATAGCCCATGGTCCAAAATGATGAGAAACGAGGCTAACTTTTTTTTTCAAAATTTCAAAAAACATGGGCTATAACCTTTCGTTTTTGTCATTTCGTCATTTTTTTCAAATCTTCAAAAATGATGAAAAACGGCGCGCTATAGTATGCCGTACGATATGGGCTATAGCCCATGGTCCAAAATGATGAGAAACGAGGCTAACTTTTTTTTTCAAAATTTCAAAAAACATGGGCTATAACCTTTCGTTTTTGTCATTTTGTCACTTTTTTCAAATCTTCAAAAATGATGAAAAACGGCGCGCTATAGTATGCCGTACGATATGGGCTATAGCCCATGGTCCAAAATGATGAGAAACGAGGCTAACTTTTTTTTTCAAAATTTCTAAAAACATGGGCTATAACCCATCGTTTTTGTCATTTCGTCATTTTTTTCAAATCTTCAAAAAC
This sequence comes from Protomyctophum bolini, assembly GCF_963924005.1. Taxonomy (NCBI): domain Eukaryota; kingdom Metazoa; phylum Chordata; class Actinopteri; order Myctophiformes; family Myctophidae; genus Protomyctophum; species Protomyctophum bolini. The sequence continues at coordinate 118,949 of NW_027665446.1, read as the reverse complement.
GATGAAAAACGGCGCGCTATAGTATGCTGTACGATATGGGCTATAGCCCATGGTCCAAAATGATGAGAAACGAGGCTAACTTTTTTTTTCAAAATTTCAAAAAACATGGGCTATAACCTTTCGTTTTTGTCATTTCGTCATTTTTTTCAAATCTTCAAAAATGATGAAAAACGGCGCGCTATAGTATGCCGTACGATATGGGCTATAGCCCATGGTCCAAAATGATGAGAAACGAGGCTAACTTTTTTTTTCAAAATTTCAAAAAACATGGGCTATAACCTTTCGTTTTTGTCATTTCGTCATTTTTTTCAAATCTTTAAAAATGTTGAAAAACGGCGCGCTATAGTATGCCGTACGATATGGGCTATAGCCCATGGTCCAAAATGATGAGAAACGAGGCTAACTTTTTTTTTCAAAATTTCAAAAAACATGGGCTATAACCTTTCGTTTTTGTCATTTCGTAATTTTTTCAAATCTTTAAAAATGCTGAAAAACGGCGCGCTATAGAATGCCGTACGATATGGGCTATAGCCCATGGTCCAAAATGATGAGAAACGAGGCTAACTTTTTTTTTCAAAATTTCAAAAAACATGGGCTATAACCTTTCGTTTTTGTCATTTTGTCATTTTTTTCAAATCTTCAAAAATGATGAAAAACGGCGCGCTATAGTATGCCGTACGATATGGGCTATAGCCCATGGTCCAAAATGATGAGAAACGAGGCTAACTTTTTTTTTCAAAATTTCAAAAAACATGGGCTATAACCTTTCGTTTTTGTCATTTCGTCATTTTTTTCAAATCTTCAAAAATGATGAAAAACGGCGCGCTATAGTATGCCGTACGATATGGGCTATAGCCCATGGTCCAAAATGATGAGAAACGAGGCTAACTTTTTTTTTCAAAATTTCAAAAAACATGGGCTATAACCTTTCGTTTTTGTCATTTCGTCATTTTTTTCAAATCTTCAAAAATGATGAAAAACGGCGCGCTATAGTATGCCGTACGATATGGGCTATAGCCCATGGTCCAAAATGATGAGAAACGAGGCTAACTTTTTTTTTCAAAATTTCAAAAAACATGGGCTATAACCTTTCGTTTTTGTCATTTCGTAATTTTTTTCAAATCTTTAAAAATGATGAAAAACGGCGCGCTATAGTATGCCGTACGATATGGGCTATAGCCCATGGTCCAAAATGATGAGAAACGAGGCTAACTTTTTTTTTCAAAATTTCAAAAAACATGGGCTATAACCTTTCGTTTTTGTCATTTTGTCATTTTTTTCAAATCTTCAAAAATGATGAAAAACGGCGCGCTATAGTATGCCGTACGATATGGGCTATAGCCCATGGTCCAAAATGATGAGAAATGAGGCTAACTTTTTTTTTCAAAATTTCAAAAAACATGGGCTATAACCTTTCGTTTTTGTCATTTCGTCATTTTTTTCAAATCTTCAAAAATGATGAAAAACGGCGCGCTATAGTATGCCGTACGATATGGGCTATAGCCCATGGTCCAAAATGATGAGAAACGAGGCTAACTTTTTTTTTCAAAATTTCAAAAAACATGGGCTATAACCTTTCGTTTTTGTCATTTCGTCATTTTTTTCAAATCTTCAAAAATGATGAAAAACGGCGCGCTATAGTATGCCGTACGATATGGGCTATAGCCCATGGTCCAAAATGATGAGAAACGAGGCTAACTTTTTTTTTCAAAATTTCAAAAAACATGGGCTATAACCTTTCGTTTTTGTCATTTCGTAATTTTTTTCAAATCTTTAAAAATGATGAAAAACGGCGCGCTATAGTATGCCGTACGATATGGGCTATAGCCCATGGTCCAAAATGATGAGAAACGAGGCTAACTTTTTTTTTCAAAATTTCAAAAAACATGGGCTATAACCTTTCGTTTTTGTCATTTTGTCATTTTTTTAAAATCTTCAAAAATGATGAAAAACGGCGCGCTATAGTATGCCGTACGATATGGGCTATAGCCCATGGTCCAAAATGATGAGAAATGAGGCTAACTTTTTTTTTCAAAATTTCAAAAAACATGGGCTATAACCTTTCGTTTTTGTCATTTCGTCATTTTTTTCAAATCTTCAAAAATGATGAAAAACGGCGCGCTATAGTATGCCGTACGATATGGGCTATAGCCCATGGTCCAAAATGATGAGAAACGAGGCTAACTTTTTTTTTCAAAATTTCAAAAAACATGGGCTATAACCTTTCGTTTTTGTCATTTCGTCATTTTTTTCAAATCTTCAAAAATGATGAAAAACGGCGCGCTATAGTATGCCGTACGATATGGGCTATAGCCCATGGTCCAAAATGATGAGAAACGAGGCTAACTTTTTTTTTCAAAATTTCAAAAAACATGGGCTATAACCTTTCGTTTTTGTCATTTTGTCACTTTTTTCAAATCTTCAAAAATGATGAAAAACGGCGCGCTATAGTATGCCGTACGATATGGGCTATAGCCCATGGTCCAAAATGATGAGAAATGAGGCTAACTTTTTTTTTCAAAATTTCAAAAAACATGGGCTATAACCTTTCGTTTTTGTCATTTCGTCATTTTTTTCAAATCTTCAAAAATGATGAAAAACGGCGCGCTATAGTATGCCGTACGATATGGGCTATAGCCCATGGTCCAAAATGATGAGAAACGAGGCTAACTTTTTTTTTCAAAATTTCAAAAAACATGGGCTATAACCTTTCGTTTTTGTCATTTCGTCATTTTTTTCAAATCTTCAAAAATGATGAAAAACGGCGCGCTATAGTATGCCGTACGATATGGGCTATAGCCCATGGTCCAAAATGATGAGAAACGAGGCTAACTTTTTTTTTCAAAATTTCAAAAAACATGGGCTATAACCTTTCGTTTTTGTCATTTTGTCACTTTTTTCAAATCTTCAAAAATGATGAAAAACGGCGCGCTATAGTATGCCGTACGATATGGGCTATAGCCCATGGTCCAAAATGATGAGAAACGAGGCTAACTTTTTTTTTCAAAATTTCTAAAAACATGGGCTATAACCCATCGTTTTTGTCATTTCGTCATTTTTTTCAAATCTTCAAAAACGATGAAAAACGGCGCGCTATAGTATGCTGTACGATATGGGCTATAGCCCATGGTCCAAAATGATGAGAAACGAGGCTAACTTTTTTTTTCAAAATTTCAAAAAACATGGGCTATAACCTTTCGTTTTTGTCATTTCGTCATTTTTTTCAAATCTTCAAAAATGATGAAAAACGGCGCGCTATAGTATGCCGTACGATATGGGCTATAGCCCATGGTCCAAAATGATGAGAAACGAGGCTAACTTTTTTTTTCAAAATTTCAAAAAACATGGGCTATAACCTTTCGTTTTTGTCATTTCGTCATTTTTTTCAAATCTTTAAAAATGTTGAAAAACGGCGCGCTATAGTATGCCGTACGATATGGGCTATAGCCCATGGTCCAAAATGATGAGAAACGAGGCTAACTTTTTTTTTCAAAATTTCAAAAAACATGGGCTATAACCTTTCGTTTTTGTCATTTCGTAATTTTTTTCAAATCTTTAAAAATGCTGAAAAACGGCGCGCTATAGAATGCCGTACGATATGGGCTATAGCCCATGGTCCAAAATGATGAGAAACGAGGCTAACTTTTTTTTTCAAAATTTCAAAAAACATGGGCTATAACCTTTCGTTTTTGTCATTTTGTCATTTTTTTCAAATCTTCAAAAATGATGAAAAACGGCGCGCTATAGTATGCCGTACGATATGGGCTATAGCCCATGGTCCAAAATGATGAGAAACGAGGCTAACTTTTTTTTTCAAAATTTCAAAAAACATGGGCTATAACCTTTCGTTTTTGTCATTTCGTCATTTTTTTCAAATCTTCAAAAATGATGAAAAACGGCGCGCTATAGTATGCCGTACGATATGGGCTATAGCCCATGGTCCAAAATGATGAGAAACGAGGCTAACTTTTTTTTTCAAAATTTCAAAAAACATGGGCTATAACCTTTCGTTTTTGTCATTTCGTCATTTTTTTCAAATCTTCAAAAATGATGAAAAACGGCGCGCTATAGTATGCCGTACGATATGGGCTATAGCCCATGGTCCAAAATGATGAGAAACGAGGCTAACTTTTTTTTTCAAAATTTCAAAAAACATGGGCTATAACCTTTCGTTTTTGTCATTTCGTAATTTTTTTCAAATCTTTAAAAATGATGAAAAACGGCGCGCTATAGTATGCCGTACGATATGGGCTATAGCCCATGGTCCAAAATGATGAGAAACGAGGCTAACTTTTTTTTTCAAAATTTCAAAAAACATGGGCTATAACCTTTCGTTTTTGTCATTTTGTCATTTTTTTCAAATCTTCAAAAATGATGAAAAACGGCGCGCTATAGTATGCCGTACGATATGGGCTATAGCCCATGGTCCAAAATGATGAGAAATGAGGCTAACTTTTTTTTTCAAAATTTCAAAAAACATGGGCTATAACCTTTCGTTTTTGTCATTTCGTCATTTTTTTCAAATCTTCAAAAATGATGAAAAACGGCGCGCTATAGTATGCCGTACGATATGGGCTATAGCCCATGGTCCAAAATGATGAGAAACGAGGCTAACTTTTTTTTTCAAAATTTCAAAAAACATGGGCTATAACCTTTCGTTTTTGTCATTTCGTCATTTTTTTCAAATCTTCAAAAATGATGAAAAACGGCGCGCTATAGTATGCCGTACGATATGGGCTATAGCCCATGGTCCAAAATGATGAGAAACGAGGCTAACTTTTTTTTTCAAAATTTCAAAAAACATGGGCTATAACCTTTCGTTTTTGTCATTTCGTAATTTTTTTCAAATCTTTAAAAATGATGAAAAACGGCGCGCTATAGAATGCCGTACGATATGGGCTATAAGCCCATGGTCCAAAATGATGAGAAACGAGGCTAACTTTTTTTTTCAAAATTTCAAAAAACATGGGCTATAACCTTTCGTTTTTGTCATTTCGTCATTTTTTTTCAAATCTTCAAAAATGATGAAAAACGGCGCGCTATAGTATGCCGTACGATATGGGCTATAGCCCATGGTCCAAAATGATGAGAAACGAGGCATAGTTTTTTTTTCAAAATTTAAAAAAACATGGGCTATAACCTTTCATTTTGTCATTTTGTCATTTTTTTCAAATCTTCAAAAATGATGAAAAACGGCGCGCTATAGTATGCCGTACGATATGGGCTATAGCCCATGGTCCAAAATGATGAGAAACGAGGCTAACTTTTTTTTTCAAAATTTCAAAAAACATGGGCTATAACCTTTCGTTTTTGTCATTTCGTAATTTTTTTCAAATCTTTAAAAATGATGAAAAACGGCGCGCTATAGAATGCCGTACGATATGGGCTATAGCCCATGGTCCAAAATGATGAGAAACGAGGCTAACTTTTTTTTTCAAAATTTCAAAAAACATGGGCTATAACCTTTCGTTTTTGTCATTTCGTCATTTTTTTCAAATCTTCAAAAATGATGAAAAACGGCGCGCTATAGTATGCCGTACGATATGGGCTATAGCCCATGGTCCAAAATGATGAGAAACGAGGCATAGTTTTTTTTCCAAAATTTCAAAAAACATGGGCTATAACCTTTCATTTTGTCATTTTGTCATTTTTTTCAAATCTTCAAAAATGACGAAAAACGGCGCGCTATAGTATGCCGTACGATATGGGCTATAGCCCATGGTCCAAAATGATGAGAAACGAGGCTAACTTTTTTTTTCAAAATTTCAAAAAACATGGGCTATAACCTTTCGTTTTTGTCATTTCGTCATTTTTTTCAAATCTTCAAAAATGATGAAAAACGGCGCGCTATAGTATGCCGTACGATATGGGCTATAGCCCATGGTCCAAAATGATGAGAAACGAGGCTAACTTTTTTTTTCAAAATTTCAAAAAACATGGGCTATAACCTTTCGTTTTTGTCATTTCGTCATTTTTTTCAAATCTTCAAAAATGATGAAAAACGGCGCGCTATAGTATGCCGTACGATATGGGCTATAGCCCATGGTCCAAAATGATGAGAAACGAGGCTAACTTTTTTTTTCAAATTTTCAAAAAACATGGGCTATAACCTTTCGTTTTTGTCATTTCGTAATTTTTTTCAAATCTTTAAAAATGATGAAAAACGGCGCGCTATAGTATGCCGTACGATATGGGCTATAGCCCATGGTCCAAAATGATGAGAAACGAGGCTAACTTTTTTTTTCAAAATTTCAAAAAACATGGGCTATAACCCATCGTTTTTGTCATTTTGTCATTTTTTTCAAATCCTCAAAAATGATGAAAAAAGGCGCGCTATAGTATGCCGTACGATATGGGCTATAGCCCATGGTCCAAAATGATGAGAAACGAGGCTAACTTTTTTTTTTTTAATTTCAAAAACATGGGCTATAACCCATCGTTTTTGTCATTTCGTCATTTTTTTCAAATCCTCAAAAATGATGAAAAACGGCGCGCTATAGTATGCCGTACGATATGGGCTATAGCCCATGGTCCAAAATGATGAGAAACGAGGCTAACTTTTTTTTTCAAAATTTCAAAAAACATGGGCTATAACCCATCGTTTTTGTCATTTCGTAATTTTTTCAAATCTTTAAAAATGATGAAAAACGGCGCGCTATAGTATGCCGTACGATATGGGCTATAGCCCATGGTCCAAAATGATGAGAAACGAGGCTAACTTTTTTTTTCAAAATTTCAAAAAACATGGGCTTTAACCTTTCGTTTTTGTCATTTCGTCATTTTTTTCAAATCTTCAAAAATGATGAAAAACGGCGCGCTATAGTATGCCGTACGATATGGGCTATAGCCCATGGTCCAAAATGATGAGAAACGAGGCTAACTTTTTTTTTCAAAATTTCAAAAAACATGGGCTATAACCTTTCGTTTTTGTCATTTTGTCACTTTTTTCAAATCTTCAAAAATGATGAAAAACGGCGCGCTATAGTATGCCGTACGATATGGGCTATAGCCCATGGTCCAAAATGATGAGAAACGAGGCTAACTTTTTTTTTCAAAATTTCTAAAAACATGGGCTATAACCCATCGTTTTTGTCATTTCGTCATTTTTTTCAAATCTTCAAAAACGATGAAAAACGGCGCGCTATAGTATGCTGTACGATATGGGCTATAGCCCATGGTCCAAAATGATGAGAAACGAGGCTAAGTTTTTTTTTCAAAATTTCAAAAAACATGGGCTATAACCTTTCGTTTTTGTCATTTTGTCATTTTTTTCAAATCTTCAAAAATGATGAAAAACGGCGCGCTATAGTATGCCGTACGATATGGGCTATAGCCCATGGTCCAAAATGATGAGAAATGAGGCTAACTTCTTTTTTCAAAATTTCAAAAAACATGGGCTATAACCTTTCGTTTTTGTCATTTCGTCATTTTTTTCAAATCTTCAAAAATGATGAAAACGGCGCGCTATAGTATGCCGTACGATATGGGCTATAGCCCATGGTCCAAAATGATGAGAAACGAGGCTAACTTTTTTTTTCAAAATTTCAAAAAACATGGGCTATAACCTTTCGTTTTTGTCATTTCGTCATTTTTTTCAAATCTTCAAAAATGATGAAAAACGGCGCGCTATAGTATGCCGTACGATATGGGCTATAGCCCATGGTCCAAAATGATGAGAAACGAGGCATAGTTTTTTTTTCAAAATTTCAAAAAACATGGGCTATAACCTTTCATTTTGTCATTTTGTCATTTTTTTCAAATCTTCAAAAATGATGAAAAACGGCGCGCTATAGTATGCCGTACGATATGGGCTATAGCCCATGGTCCAAAATGATGAGAAACGAGGCTAACTTTTTTTTTCAAAATTTCAAAAAACATGGGCTATAACCTTTCGTTTTTGTCATTTCGTAATTTTTTTCAAATCTTTAAAAATGATGAAAAACGGCGCGCTATAGAATGCCGTACGATATGGGCTATAGCCCATGGTCCAAAATGATGAGAAACGAGGCTAACTTTTTTTTTCAAAATTTCAAAAAACATGGGATATAACCTTTCGTTTTTGTCATTTCGTCATTTTTTTCAAATCTTCAAAAATGATGAAAAACGGCGCGCTATAGTATGCCGTACGATATGGGCTATAGCCCATGGTCCAAAATGATGAGAAACGAGGCATAGTTTTTTTTTCAAAATTTCAAAAAACATGGGCTATAACCTTTCGTTTTTGTCATTTTGTCACTTTTTTCAAATCTTCAAAAATGATGAAAAACGGCGCGCTATAGTATGCCGTACGATATGGGCTATAGCCCATGGTCCAAAATGATGAGAAACGAGGCTAACTTTTTTTTTCAAAATTTCTAAAAACATGGGCTATAACCCATCGTTTTTGTCATTTCGTCATTTTTTTCAAATCTTCAAAAACGATGAAAAACGGCGCGCTATAGTATGCTGTACGATATGGGCTATAGCCCATGGTCCAAAATGATGAGAAACGAGGCTAAGTTTTTTTTTCAAAATTTCAAAAAACATGGGCTATAACCTTTCGTTTTTGTCATTTTGTCATTTTTTTCAAATCTTCAAAAATGATGAAAAACGGCGCGCTATAGTATGCCGTACGATATGGGCTATAGCCCATGGTCCAAAATGATGAGAAATGAGGCTAACTTCTTTTTTCAAAATTTCAAAAAACATGGGCTATAACCTTTCGTTTTTGTCATTTCGTCATTTTTTTCAAATCTTCAAAAATGATGAAAACGGCGCGCTATAGTATGCCGTACGATATGGGCTATAGCCCATGGTCCAAAATGATGAGAAACGAGGCTAACTTTTTTTTTCAAAATTTCAAAAAACATGGGCTATAACCTTTCGTTTTTGTCATTTCGTCATTTTTTTCAAATCTTCAAAAATGATGAAAAACGGCGCGCTATAGTATGCCGTACGATATGGGCTATAGCCCATGGTCCAAAATGATGAGAAACGAGGCATAGTTTTTTTTTCAAAATTTCAAAAAACATGGGCTATAACCTTTCATTTTGTCATTTTGTCATTTTTTTCAAATCTTCAAAAATGATGAAAAACGGCGCGCTATAGTATGCCGTACGATATGGGCTATAGCCCATGGTCCAAAATGATGAGAAACGAGGCTAACTTTTTTTTTCAAAATTTCAAAAAACATGGGCTATAACCTTTCGTTTTTGTCATTTCGTAATTTTTTTCAAATCTTTAAAAATGATGAAAAACGGCGCGCTATAGAATGCCGTACGATATGGGCTATAGCCCATGGTCCAAAATGATGAGAAACGAGGCTAACTTTTTTTTTCAAAATTTCAAAAAACATGGGATATAACCTTTCGTTTTTGTCATTTCGTCATTTTTTTCAAATCTTCAAAAATGATGAAAAACGGCGCGCTATAGTATGCCGTACGATATGGGCTATAGCCCATGGTCCAAAATGATGAGAAACGAGGCATAGTTTTTTTTTCAAAATTTCAAAAAACATGGGCTATAACCTTTCATTTTGTCATTTTGTCATTTTTTTCAAATCTTCAAAAATGATGAAAAACGGCGCGCTATAGTATGCCGTACGATATGGGCTATAGCCCATGGTCCAAAATGATGAGAAACGAGGCTAACTTTTTTTTTCAAAATTTCAAAAAACATGGGCTATAACCTTTCGTTTTTGTCATTTCGTCATTTTTTTCAAATCTTCAAAAATGATGAAAAACGGCGCGCTATAGTATGCCGTACGATATGGGCTATAGCCCATGGTCCAAAATGATGAGAAACGAGGCTAACTTTTTTTTTTTTAATTTCAAAAACATGGGCTATAACCCATCGTTTTTGTCATTTCGTCATTTTTTTCAAATCCTCAAAAATGATGAAAAACGGCGCGCTATAGTATGCCGTACGATATGGGCTATAGCCCATGGTCCAAAATGATGAGAAACGAGGCTAACTTTTTTTTTCAAAATTTCAAAAAACATGGGCTATAACCCATCGTTTTTGTCATTTCGTAATTTTTTCAAATCTTTAAAAATGATGAAAAACGGCGCGCTATAGTATGCCGTACGATATGGGCTATAGCCCATGGTCCAAAATGATGAGAAACGAGGCTAACTTTTTTTTTCAAAATTTCAAAAAACATGGGATATAACCTTTCGTTTTTGTCATTTCGTCATTTTTATCAAATCTTCAAAAATGATGAAAAACGGCGCGCTATAGTATGCCGTACGATATGGGCTATAGCCCATGGTCCAAAATGATGAGAAACGAGGCTAACTTTTTTTTTCAAAATTTCAAAAAACATGGGCTATAACCTTTCGTTTTTGTCATTTTGTCACTTTTTTCAAATCTTCAAAAATGATGAAAAACGGCGCGCTATAGTATGCCGTACGATATGGGCTATAGCCCATGGTCCAAAATGATGAGAAACGAGGCTAACTTTTTTTTTCAAAATTTCTAAAAACATGGGCTATAACCCATCGTTTTTGTCATTTCGTAATTTTTTTCAAATCTTCAAAAACGATGAAAAACGGCGCGCTATAGTATGCTGTACGATATGGGCTATAGCCCATGGTCCAAAATGATGAGAAACGAGGCTAAGTTTTTTTTTCAAAATTTCAAAAAACATGGGCTATAACCTTTCGTTTTTGTCATTTTGTCATTTTTTTCAAATCTTCAAAAATGATGAAAAACGGCGCGCTATAGTATGCCGTACGATATGGGCTATAGCCCATGGTCCAAAATGATGAGAAATGAGGCTAACTTCTTTTTTCAAAATTTCAAAAAACATGGGCTATAACCTTTCGTTTTTGTCATTTCGTCATTTTTTTCAAATCTTCAAAAATGATGAAAAACGGCGCGCTATAGTATGCCGTACGATATGGGCTATAGCCCATGGTCCAAAATGATGAGAAACGAGGCTAACTTTTTTTTTCAAAATTTAAAAAAACATGGGCTATAACCTTTCGTTTTTGTCATTTTGTCATTTTTTTCAAATCTTCAAAAATGATGAAAAACGGCGCGCTATAGTATGCCGTACGATATGGGCTATAGCCCATGGTCCAAAATGATGAGAAACGAGGCTAACTTTTTTTTTCAAAATTTCAAAAAACATGGGCTATAACCTTTCGTTTTTGTCATTTCGTCATTTTTTTCAAATCTTCAAAAATGATGAAAAACAGCGCGCTATAGTATGCCGTACGATATGGGCTATAGCCCATGGTCCAAAATGATGAGAAACGAGGCTAAGTTTTTTTTTCAAAATTTCAAAAAACATGGGCTATAACCTTTCGTTTTTGTCATTTTGTCATTTTTTTCAAATCTTCAAAAATGATGAAAAACGGCGCGCTATAGTATGCCGTACGATATGGGCTATAGCCCATGGTCCAAAATGATGAGAAACGAGGCTAACTTTTTTTTTCAAAATTTCAAAAAACATGGGCTATAACCTTTCGTTTTTGTCATTTCGTCATTTTTTTCAAATCTTCAAAAATGATGAAAAACGGCGCGCTATAGTATGCCGTACGATATGGGCTATAGCCCATGGTCCAAAATGATGAGAAACGAGGCTAACTTTTTTTTTCAAAATTTCAAAAAACATGGGCTATAACCTTTCGTTTTTGTCATTTCGTCATTTTTTCAAATCTTCAAAAATGATGAAAAACGGCGCGCTATAGTATGCCGTACGATATGGGCTATAGCCCATGGTCCAAAATGATGAGAAACGAGGCTAACTTTTTTTTTCAAAATTTCAAAAAACATGGGCTATAACCTTTCGTTTTTGTCATTTCGTCATTTTTTTCAAATCTTCAAAAATGATGAAAAACGGCGCGCTATAGTATGCCGTACGATATGGGCTATAGCCCATGGTCCAAAATGATGAGAAACGAGGCTAACTTTTTTTTTTTTAATTTCAAAAACATGGGCTATAACCCATCGTTTTTGTCATTTCGTCATTTTTTTCAAATCCTCAAAAATGATGAAAAACGGCGCGCTATAGTATGCCGTACGATATGGGCTATAGCCCATGGTCCAAAATGATGAGAAACGAGGCTAACTTTTTTTTTCAAAATTTCAAAAAACATGGGCTATAACCCATCGTTTTTGTCATTTCGTAATTTTTTCAAATCTTTAAAAATGATGAAAAACGGCGCGCTATAGTATGCCGTACGATATGGGCTATAGCCCATGGTCCAAAATGATGAGAAACGAGGCTAACTTTTTTTTTTCAAAATTTCAAAAAACATGGGCTATAACCTTTCGTTTTTGTCATTTCGTCATTTTTTTCAAATCTTCAAAAATGATGAAAAACGGCGCGCTATAGTATGCCGTACGATATGGGCTATAGCCCATGGTCCAAAATGATGAGAAACGAGGCTAACTTTTTTTTTCAAAATTTCAAAAAACATGGGCTATAACCTTTCGTTTTTGTCATTTTGTCACTTTTTTCAAATCTTCAAAAATGATGAAAAACGGCGCGCTATAGTATGCCGTACGATATGGGCTATAGCCCATGGTCCAAAATGATGAGAAACGAGGCTAACTTTTTTTTTCAAAATTTCTAAAAACATGGGCTATAACCCATCGTTTTTGTCATTTCGTCATTTTTTTCAAATCTTCAAAAACGATGAAAAACGGCGCGCTATAGTATGCTGTACGATATGGGCTATAGCCCATGGTCCAAAATGATGAGAAACGAGGCTAAGTTTTTTTTTCAAAATTTCAAAAAACATGGGCTATAACCTTTCGTTTTTGTCATTTTGTCATTTTTTTCAAATCTTCAAAAATGATGAAAAACGGCGCGCTATAGTATGCCGTACGATATGGGCTATAGCCCATGGTCCAAAATGATGAGAAATGAGGCTAACTTCTTTTTTCAAAATTTCAAAAAACATGGGCTATAACCTTTCGTTTTTGTCATTTCGTCATTTTTTTCAAATCTTCAAAAATGATGAAAAACGGCGCGCTATAGTATGCCGTACGATATGGGCTATAGCCCATGGTCCAAAATGATGAGAAACGAGGCTAACTTTTTTTTTCAAAATTTCAAAAAACATGGGCTATAACCTTTCGTTTTTGTCATTTCGTCATTTTTTTCAAATCTTCAAAAATGATGAAAAACGGCGCGCTATAGTATGCCGTACGATATGGGCTATAGCCCATGGTCCAAAATGATGAGAAACGAGGCATAGTTTTTTTTTCAAAATTTCAAAAAACATGGGCTATAACCTTTCATTTTGTCATTTTGTCATTTTTTTCAAATCTTCAAAAATGATGAAAAACGGCGCGCTATAGTATGCCGTACGATATGGGCTATAGCCCATGGTCCAAAATGATGAGAAACGAGGCTAACTTTTTTTTTCAAAATTTCAAAAAACATGGGCTATAACCTTTCGTTTTTGTCATTTCGTAATTTTTTTTCAAATCTTTAAAAATGATGAAAAACGGCGCGCTATAGAATGCCGTACGATATGGGCTATAGCCCATGGTCCAAAATGATGAGAAACGAGGCTAACTTTTTTTTTCAAAATTTCAAAAAACATGGGCTATAACCTTTCGTTTTTGTCATTTCGTCATTTTTTTCAAATCTTCAAAAATGATGAAAAACGGCGCGCTATAGTATGCCGTACGATATGGGCTATAGCCCATGGTCCAAAATGATGAGAAACGAGGCATAGTTTTTTTTTCAAAATTTCAAAAAACATGGGCTATAACCTTTCATTTTGTCATTTTGTCATTTTTTTCAAATCTTCAAAAATGATGAAAAACGGCGCGCTATAGTATGCCGTACGATATGGGCTATAGCCCATGGTCCAAAATGATGAGAAACGAGGCTAACTTTTTTTTTCAAAATTTCAAAAAACATGGGCTATAACCTTTCGTTTTTGTCATTTCGTCATTTTTTTCAAATCTTCAAAAATGATGAAAAACGGCGCGCTATAGTATGCCGTACGATATGGGCTATAGCCCATGGTCCAAAATGATGAGAAACGAGGCTAACTTTTTTTTTCAAAATTTCAAAAAACATGGGCTATAACCTTTCGTTTTTGTCATTTCGTCATTTTTTTCAAATCTTCAAAAATGATGAAAAACGGCGCGCTATAGTATGCCGTACGATATGGGCTATAGCCCATGGTCCAAAATGATGAGAAACGAGGCTAACTTTTTTTTTCAAATTTTCAAAAAACATGGGCTATAACCTTTCGTTTTTGTCATTTCGTAATTTTTTTCAAATCTTTAAAAATGATGAAAAACGGCGCGCTATAGTATGCCGTACGATATGGGCTATAGCCCATGGTCCAAAATGATGAGAAACGAGGCTAACTTTTTTTTTCAAAATTTCAAAAAACATGGGCTATAACCTTTCGTTTTTGTCATTTTGTCATTTTTTTCAAATCTTCAAAAATGATGAAAAACGGCGCGCTATAGTATGCCGTACGATATGGGCTATAGCCCATGGTCCAAAATGATGAGAAACGAGGCTAACTTTTTTTTTCAAAATTTCAAAAAACATGGGCTATAACCTTTCGTTTTTGTCATTTCGTCATTTTTTTCAAATCTTCAAAAATGATGAAAAACAGCGCGCTATAGTATGCCGTACGATATGGGCTATAGCCCATGGTCCAAAATGATGAGAAACGAGGCTAACTTTTTTTTTCAAAATTTCAAAAAACATGGGCTATAACCTTTCGTTTTTGTCATTTCGTCATTTTTTTCAAATCTTCAAAAATGATGAAAAACGGCGCGCTATAGTATGCCGTACGATATGGGCTATAGCCCATGGTCCAAAATGATGAGAAACGAGGCTAACTTTTTTTTTCAAAATTTCAAAAAACATGGGCTATAACCTTTCGTTTTTGTCATTTCGTCATTTTTTTCAAATCTTCAAAAATGATGAAAAACGGCGCGCTATAGTATGCCGTACGATATGGGCTATAGCCCATGGTCCAAAATGATGAGAAACGAGGCTAACTTTTTTTTTCAAAATTTCAAAAAACATGGGCTATAACCTTTCGTTTTTGTCATTTCGTCATTTTTTTCAAATCTTCAAAAATGATGAAAAACGGCGCGCTATAGTATGCCGTACGATATGGGCTATAGCCCATGGTCCAAAATGATGAGAAACGAGGCTAACTTTTTTTTTCAAAATTTCAAAAAACATGGGCTATAACCTTTCGTTTTTGTCATTTCGTCATTTTTTTCAAATCTTCAAAAATGATGAAAAACGTCGCGCTATAGTATGCCGTACGATATGGGCTATAGCCCATGGTCCAAAATGATGAGAAACGAGGCTAACTTTTTTTTTCAAAATTTCAAAAAACATGGGCTATAACCTTTCGTTTTTGTCATTTCGTCATTTTTTTCAAATCTTCAAAAATGATGAAAAACGGCGCGCTATAGTATGCCGTACGATATGGGCTATAGCCCATGGTCCAAAATGATGAGAAACGAGGCTAACTTTTTTTTTCAAAATTTCAAAAAACATGGGCTATAACCTTTCGTTTTTGTCATTTCGTAATTTTTTTCAAATCTTTAAAAATGACGAAAAACGGCGCGCTATAGAATGCCGTACGATATGGGCTATAAGCCCATGGTCCAAAATGATGAGAAACGAGGCTAACTTTTTTTTTCAAAATTTCAAAAAACATGGGCTATAACCTTTCGTTTTTGTCATTTCGTCATTTTTTTCAAATCTTCAAAAATGATGAAAAACGGCGCGCTATAGTATGCCGTACGATATGGGCTATAGCCCATGGTCCAAAATGATGAGAAACGAGGCATAGTTTTTTTTTCAAAATTTCAAAAAACATGGGCTATAACCTTTCATTTTGTCATTTTGTAATTTTTTTCAAATCTTCAAAAATGATGAAAAACGGCGCGCTATAGTATGCCGTACGATATGGGCTATAGCCCATGGTCCAAAATGATGAGAAACGAGGCTAACTTTTTTTTTTCAAAATTTCAAAAAACATGGGCTATAACCTTTCGTTTTTGTCATTTCGTAATTTTTTTCAAATCTTTAAAAATGATGAAAAACGGCGCGCTATAGAATGCCGTACGATATGGGCTATAGCCCATGGTCCAAAATGATGAGAAACGAGGCTAACTTTTTTTTTCAAAATTTCAAAAAACATGGGCTATAACCTTTCGTTTTTGTCATTTCGTCATTTTTTTCAAATCTTCAAAAATGATGAAAAACGGCGCGCTATAGTATGCCGTACGATATGGGCTATAGCCCATGGTCCAAAATGATGAGAAACGAGGCATAGTTTTTTTTTCAAAATTTCAAAAAACATGGGCTATAACCTTTCATTTTGTCATTTTGTCATTTTTTTCAAATCTTCAAAAATGATGAAAAACGGCGCGCTATAGTATGCCGTACGATATGGGCTATAGCCCATGGTCCAAAATGATGAGAAACGAGGCTAACTTTTTTTTTCAAAATTTCAAAAAACATGGGCTATAACCTTTCGTTTTTGTCATTTCGTCATTTTTTTCAAATCTTCAAAAATGATGAAAAACGGCGCGCTATAGTATGCCGTACGATATGGGCTATAGCCCATGGTCCAAAATGATGAGAAACGAGGCTAACTTTTTTTTTCAAAATTTCAAAAAACATGGGCTATAACCTTTCGTTTTTGTCATTTCGTCATTTTTTTCAAATCTTCAAAAATGATGAAAAACGGCGCGCTATAGTATGCCGTACGATATGGGCTATAGCCCATGGTCCAAAATGATGAGAAACGAGGCTAACTTTTTTTTTCAAATTTTCAAAAAACATGGGCTATAACCTTTCGTTTTTGTCATTTCGTAATTTTTTTCAAATCTTTAAAAATGATGAAAAACGGCGCGCTATAGTATGCCGTACGATATGGGCTATAGCCCATGGTCCAAAATGATGAGAAACGAGGCTAACTTTTTTTTTCAAAATTTCAAAAAACATGGGCTATAACCCATCGTTTTTGTCATTTTGTCATTTTTTTCAAATCCTCAAAAATGATGAAAAAAGGCGCGCTATAGTATGCCGTACGATATGGGCTATAGCCCATGGTCCAAAATGATGAGAAACGAGGCTAACTTTTTTTTTTTTAATTTCAAAAACATGGGCTATAACCCATCGTTTTTGTCATTTCGTCATTTTTTTCAAATCCTCAAAAATGATGAAAAACGGCGCGCTATAGTATGCCGTACGATATGGGCTATAGCCCATGGTCCAAAATGATGAGAAACGAGGCTAACTTTTTTTTTCAAAATTTCAAAAAACATGGGCTATAACCCATCGTTTTTGTCATTTCGTAATTTTTTCAAATCTTTAAAAATGATGAAAAACGGCGCGCTATAGTATGCCGTACGATATGGGCTATAGCCCATGGTCCAAAATGATGAGAAACGAGGCTAACTTTTTTTTTCAAAATTTCAAAAAACATGGGCTATAACCTTTCGTTTTTGTCATTTCGTCATTTTTTTCAAATCTTCAAAAATGATGAAAAACGGCGCGCTATAGTATGCCGTACGATATGGGCTATAGCCCATGGTCCAAAATGATGAGAAACGAGGCTAACTTTTTTTTTCAAAATTTCAAAAAACATGGGCTATAACCTTTCGTTTTTGTCATTTTGTCACTTTTTTCAAATCTTCAAAAATGATGAAAAACGGCGCGCTATAGTATGCCGTACGATATGGGCTATAGCCCATGGTCCAAAATGATGAGAAACGAGGCTAACTTTTTTTTTCAAAATTTCTAAAAACATGGGCTATAACCCATCGTTTTTGTCATTTCGTCATTTTTTTCAAATCTTCAAAAACGATGAAAAACGGCGCGCTATAGTATGCCGTACGATATGGGCTATAGCCCATGGTCCAAAATGATGAGAAACGAGGCTAACTTTTTTTTTCAAATTTTCAAAAAACATGGGCTATAACCTTTCGTTTTTGTCATTTCGTAATTTTTTTCAAATCTTTAAAAATGATGAAAAACGGCGCGCTATAGTATGCCGTACGATATGGGCTATAGCCCATGGTCCAAAATGATGAGAAACGAGGCTAACTTTTTTTTTCAAAATTTCAAAAACATGGGCTATAACCCATCGTTTTTGTCATTTCGTCATTTTTTTCAAATCCTCAAAAATGATGAAAAACGGCGCGCTATAGTATGCCGTACGATATGGGCTATAGCCCATGGTCCAAAATGATGAGAAACGAGGCTAACTTTTTTTTTCAAAATTTCTAAAAACATGGGCTATAACCCATCGTTTTTGTCATTTCGTAATTTTTTCAAATCTTCAAAAACGATGAAAAACGGCGCGCTATAGTATGCCGTACGATATGGGCTATAGCCCATGGTCCAAAATGATGAGAAACGAGGCTCACTTTTTTTTTCAAATTTTCAAAAAACATGGGCTATAACCTTTCGTTTTTGTCATTTCGTAATTTTTTTCAAATCTTTAAAAATGATGAAAAAAGGCGCGCTATAGTATGCCGTACGATATGGGCTATAGCCCATGGTCCAAAATGATGAGAAACGAGGCTAACTTTTTTTTTTTTAATTTCAAAAACATGGGCTATAACCCATCGTTTTTGTCATTTCGTCATTTTTTTCAAATCCTCAAAAATGATGAAAAACGGCGCGCTATAGTATGCCGTACGATATGGGCTATAGCCCATGGTCCAAAATGATGAGAAACGAGGCTAACTTTTTTTTTCAAAATTTCTAAAAACATGGGCTATAACCCATCGTTTTTGTCATTTCGTAATTTTTTCAAATCTTCAAAAACGATGAAAAACGGCGCGCTATAGTATGCCGTACGATATGGGCTATAGCCCATGGTCCAAAATGATGAGAAACGAGGCTCACTTTTTTTTTCAAATTTTCAAAAAACATGGGCTATAACCTTTCGTTTTTGTCATTTCGTAATTTTTTTCAAATCTTTAAAAATGATGAAAAAAGGCGCGCTATAGTATGCCGTACGATATGGGCTATAGCCCATGGTCCAAAATGATGAGAAACGAGGCTAACTTTTTTTTTTTTAATTTCAAAAACATGGGCTATAACCCATCGTTTTTGTCATTTCGTCATTTTTTTCAAATCCTCAAAAATGATGAAAAACGGCGCGCTATAGTATGCCGTACGATATGGGCTATAGCCCATGGTCCAAAATGATGAGAAACGAGGCTAACTTTTTTTTTCAAAATTTCAAAAAACATGGGCTATAACCCATCGTTTTTGTCATTTCGTAATTTTTTCAAATCTTTAAAAATGATGAAAAACGGCGCGCTATAGTATGCCGTACGATATGGGCTATAGCCCATGGTCCAAAATGATGAGAAACGAGGCTAACTTTTTTTTTCAAAATTTCAAAAAACATGGGCTATAACCTTTCGTTTTTGTCATTTCGTCATTTTTTTCAAATCTTCAAAAATGATGAAAAACGGCGCGCTATAGTATGCCGTACGATATGGGCTATAGCCCATGGTCCAAAATGATGAGAAACGAGGCTAACTTTTTTTTTCAAAATTTCAAAAAACATGGGCTATAACCTTTCGTTTTTGTCATTTTGTCACTTTTTTCAAATCTTCAAAAATGATGAAAAACGGCGCGCTATAGTATGCCGTACGATATGGGCTATAGCCCATGGTCCAAAATGATGAGAAACGAGGCTAACTTTTTTTTTCAAAATTTCTAAAAACATGGGCTATAACCCATCGTTTTTGTCATTTCGTCATTTTTTTCAAATCTTCAAAAACGATGAAAAACGGCGCGCTATAGTATGCCGTACGATATGGGCTATAGCCCATGGTCCAAAATGATGAGAAACGAGGCTAACTTTTTTTTTCAAATTTTCAAAAAACATGGGCTATAACCTTTCGTTTTTGTCATTTCGTAATTTTTTTCAAATCTTTAAAAATGATGAAAAACGGCGCGCTATAGTATGCCGTACGATATGGGCTATAGCCCATGGTCCAAAATGATGAGAAACGAGGCTAACTTTTTTTTTCAAAATTTCAAAAAACATGGGCTATAACCCATCGTTTTTGTCATTTTGTCATTTTTTTCAAATCCTCAAAAATGATGAAAAAAGGCGCGCTATAGTATGCCGTACGATATGGGCTATAGCCCATGGTCCAAAATGATGAGAAACGAGGCTAACTTTTTTTTTTTTAATTTCAAAAACATGGGCTATAACCCATCGTTTTTGTCATTTCGTCATTTTTTTCAAATCCTCAAAAATGATGAAAAACGGCGCGCTATAGTATGCCGTACGATATGGGCTATAGCCCATGGTCCAAAATGATGAGAAACGAGGCTAACTTTTTTTTTCAAAATTTCAAAAAACATGGGCTATAACCCATCGTTTTTGTCATTTCGTAATTTTTTCAAATCTTTAAAAATGATGAAAAACGGCGCGCTATAGTATGCCGTACGATATGGGCTATAGCCCATGGTCCAAAATGATGAGAAACGAGGCTAACTTTTTTTTTCAAAATTTCAAAAAACATGGGCTATAACCTTTCGTTTTTGTCATTTCGTCATTTTTTTCAAATCTTCAAAAATGATGAAAAACGGCGCGCTATAGTATGCCGTACGATATGGGCTATAGCCCATGGTCCAAAATGATGAGAAACGAGGCTAACTTTTTTTTTCAAAATTTCAAAAAACATGGGCTATAACCTTTCGTTTTTGTCATTTTGTCACTTTTTTCAAATCTTCAAAAATGATGAAAAACGGCGCGCTATAGTATGCCGTACGATATGGGCTATAGCCCATGGTCCAAAATGATGAGAAACGAGGCTAACTTTTTTTTTCAAAATTTCTAAAAACATGGGCTATAACCCATCGTTTTTGTCATTTCGTCATTTTTTTCAAATCTTCAAAAACGATGAAAAACGGCGCGCTATAGTATGCTGTACGATATGGGCTATAGCCCATGGTCCAAAATGATGAGAAACGAGGCTAAGTTTTTTTTTCAAAATTTCAAAAAACATGGGCTATAACCTTTCGTTTTTGTCATTTTGTCATTTTTTTCAAATCTTCAAAAATGATGAAAAACGGCGCGCTATAGTATGCCGTACGATATGGGCTATAGCCCATGGTCCAAAATGATGAGAAATGAGGCTAACTTCTTTTTTCAAAATTTCAAAAAACATGGGCTATAACCTTTCGTTTTTGTCATTTCGTCATTTTTTTCAAATCTTCAAAAATGATGAAAAACGGCGCGCTATAGTATGCCGTACGATATGGGCTATAGCCCATGGTCCAAAATGATGTGAAACGAGGCTAACTTTTTTTTTCAAAATTTCAAAAAACATGGGCTATAACCTTTCGTTTTTGTCATTTTGTCATTTTTTTCAAATCTTCAAAAATGATGAAAAACGGCGCGCTATAGTATGCCGTACGATATGGGCTATAGCCCATGGTCCAAAATGATGAGAAATGAGGCTAACTTCTTTTTTCAAAATTTCAAAAAACATGGGCTATAACCTTTCGTTTTTGTCATTTCGTCATTTTTTTCAAATCTTCAAAAATGATGAAAAACGGCGCGCTATAGTATGCCGTACGATATGGGCTATAGCCCATGGTCCAAAATGATGAGAAACGAGGCTAACTTTTTTTTTCAAAATTTCAAAAAACATGGGCTATAACCTTTCGTTTTTGTCATTTCGTCATTTTTTTCAAATCTTCAAAAATGATGAAAAACGGCGCGCTATAGTATGCCGTACGATATGGGCTATAGCCCATGGTCCAAAATGATGAGAAACGAGGCTAACTTTTTTTTTCAAAATTTCAAAAAACATGGGCTATAACCTTTCGTTTTTGTCATTTCGTATTTTTTTCAAATCTTTAAAAATGTTGAAAAACGGCGCGCTATAGTATGCCGTACGATATGGGCTATAGCCCATGGTCCAAAATGATGAGAAACGAGGCTAACTTTTTTTTTCAAAATTTCAAAAAACATGGGCTATAACCTTTCGTTTTTGTCATTTCGTAATTTTTTCAAATCTTTAAAAATGATGAAAAACGGCGCGCTATAGAATGCCGTACGATATGGGCTATAGCCCATGGTCCAAAATGATGACAAACGAGGCTAAGTTTTTTTTTCAAAATTTCAAAAAACATGGGCTATAACCTTTCGTTTTTGTCATTTTGTCATTTTTTTCAAATCTTCAAAAATGATGAAAAACGGCGCGCTATAGTATGCCGTACGATATGGGCTATAGCCCATGGTCCAAAATGATGAGAAATGAGGCTAACTTCTTTTTTCAAAATTTCAAAAAACATGGGCTATAACCTTTCGTTTTTGTCATTTCGTCATTTTTTTCAAATCTTCAAAAATGATGAAAAACGGCGCGCTATAGTATGCCGTACGATATGGGCTATAGCCCATGGTCCAAAATGATGTGAAACGAGGCTAACTTTTTTTTTCAAAATTTCAAAAAACATGGGCTATAACCTTTCGTTTTTGTCATTTTGTCATTTTTTTCAAATCTTCAAAAATGATGAAAAACGGCGCGCTATAGTATGCCGTACGATATGGGCTATAGCCCATGGTCCAAAATGATGAGAAATGAGGCTAACTTCTTTTTTCAAAATTTCAAAAAACATGGGCTATAACCTTTCGTTTTTGTCATTTCGTCATTTTTTTTCAAATCTTCAAAAATGATGAAAAACGGCGCGCTATAGTATGCCGTACGATATGGGCTATAGCCCATGGTCCAAAATGATGAGAAACGAGGCTAACTTTTTTTTTCAAAATTTCAAAAAACATGGGCTATAACCTTTCGTTTTTGTCATTTCGTCATTTTTTTCAAATCTTCAAAAATGATGAAAAACGGCGCGCTATAGTATGCCGTACGATATGGGCTATAGCCCATGGTCCAAAATGATGAGAAACGAGGCTAACTTTTTTTTTCAAAATTTCAAAAAACATGGGCTATAACCTTTCGTTTTTGTCATTTCGTATTTTTTTCAAATCTTTAAAAATGTTGAAAAACGGCGCGCTATAGTATGCCGTACGATATGGGCTATAGCCCATGGTCCAAAATGATGAGAAACGAGGCTAACTTTTTTTTTCAAAATTTCAAAAAACATGGGCTATAACCTTTCGTTTTTGTCATTTCGTAATTTTTTCAAATCTTTAAAAATGATGAAAAACGGCGCGCTATAGAATGCCGTACGATATGGGCTATAGCCCATGGTCCAAAATGATGAGAAACGAGGCTAACTTTTTTTTTCAAAATTTCAAAAAACATGGGCTATAACCTTTCGTTTTTGTCATTTCGTCATTTTTTTCAAATCTTCAAAAATGATGAAAAACGGCGCGCTATAGTATGCCGTACGATATGGGCTATAGCCCATGGTCCAAAATGATGAGAAACGAGGCATAATTTTTTTTTCAAAATTTTAAAAAACATGGGCTATAACCTTTCATTTTGTCATTTCGTCATTTTTTTCAAATCTTCAAAAATGATGAAAAACGGCGCGCTATAGTATGCCGTACGATATGGGCTATAGCCCATGGTCCAAAATGATGAGAAACGAGGCATAGTTTTTTTTTCAAATTTTCAAAAAACATGGGCTATAACCTTTCATTTTGTCATTTTGTCATTTTTTTCAAATCTTCAAAAATGATGAAAAACGGCGCGCTATAGTATGCCGTACGATATGGGCTATAGCCCATGGTCCAAAATGATGTGAAACGAGGCTAACTTTTTTTTTCAAAATTTCAAAAAACATGGGCTATAACCTTTCGTTTTTGTCATTTTGTCATTTTTTTCAAATCTTCAAAAATGATGAAAAACGGCGCGCTATAGTATGCCGTACGATATGGGCTATAGCCCATGGTCCAAAATGATGAGAAATGAGGCTAACTTCTTTTTTCAAAATTTCAAAAAACATGGGCTATAACCTTTCGTTTTTGTCATTTCGTCATTTTTTTCAAATCTTCAAAAATGATGAAAAACGGCGCGCTATAGTATGCCGTACGATATGGGCTATAGCCCATGGTCCAAAATGATGAGAAACGAGGCTAACTTTTTTTTTCAAAATTTCAAAAAACATGGGCTATAACCTTTCGTTTTTGTCATTTCGTCATTTTTTTCAAATCTTCAAAAATGATGAAAAACGGCGCGCTATAGTATGCCGTACGATATGGGCTATAGCCCATGGTCCAAAATGATGAGAAACGAGGCTAACTTTTTTTTTCAAAATTTCAAAAAACATGGGCTATAACCTTTCGTTTTTGTCATTTCGTATTTTTTTCAAATCTTTAAAAATGTTGAAAAACGGCGCGCTATAGTATGCCGTACGATATGGGCTATAGCCCATGGTCCAAAATGATGAGAAACGAGGCTAACTTTTTTTTTCAAAATTTCAAAAAACATGGGCTATAACCTTTCGTTTTTGTCATTTCGTATTTTTTTCAAATCTTTAAAAATGTTGAAAAACGGCGCGCTATAGTATGCCGTACGATATGGGCTATAGCCCATGGTCCAAAATGATGAGAAACGAGGCTAACTTTTTTTTTCAAAATTTCAAAAAACATGGGCTATAACCTTTCGTTTTTGTCATTTCGTAATTTTTTCAAATCTTTAAAAATGATGAAAAACGGCGCGCTATAGAATGCCGTACGATATGGGCTATAGCCCATGGTCCAAAATGATGAGAAACGAGGCATAGTTTTTTTTTCAAAATTTCAAAAAACATGGGCTATAACCTTTCATTTTGTCATTTTGTAATTTTTTTCAAATCTTCAAAAATGATGAAAAACGGCGCGCTATAGTATGCCGTACGATATGGGCTATAGCCCATGGTCCAAAATGATGAGAAACGAGGCTAACTTTTTTTTTTCAAAATTTCAAAAAACATGGGCTATAACCTTTCGTTTTTGTCATTTCGTAATTTTTTTCAAATCTTTAAAAATGATGAAAAACGGCGCGCTATAGAATGCCGTACGATATGGGCTATAGCCCATGGTCCAAAATGATGAGAAACGAGGCTAACTTTTTTTTTCAAAATTTCAAAAAACATGGGCTATAACCTTTCGTTTTTGTCATTTCGTCATTTTTTTCAAATCTTCAAAAATGATGAAAAACGGCGCGCTATAGTATGCCGTACGATATGGGCTATAGCCCATGGTCCAAAATGATGAGAAACGAGGCATAGTTTTTTTTTCAAAATTTCAAAAAACATGGGCTATAACCTTTCATTTTGTCATTTTGTCATTTTTTTCAAATCTTCAAAAATGATGAAAAACGGCGCGCTATAGTATGCCGTACGATATGGGCTATAGCCCATGGTCCAAAATGATGAGAAACGAGGCTAACTTTTTTTTTCAAAATTTCAAAAAACATGGGCTATAACCTTTCGTTTTTGTCATTTCGTCATTTTTTTCAAATCTTCAAAAATGATGAAAAACGGCGCGCTATAGTATGCCGTACGATATGGGCTATAGCCCATGGTCCAAAATGATGAGAAACGAGGCTAACTTTTTTTTTCAAAATTTCAAAAAACATGGGCTATAACCTTTCGTTTTTGTCATTTCGTCATTTTTTTCAAATCTTCAAAAATGATGAAAAACGGCGCGCTATAGTATGCCGTACGATATGGGCTATAGCCCATGGTCCAAAATGATGAGAAACGAGGCTAACTTTTTTTTTCAAATTTTCAAAAAACATGGGCTATAACCTTTCGTTTTTGTCATTTCGTAATTTTTTTCAAATCTTTAAAAATGATGAAAAACGGCGCGCTATAGTATGCCGTACGATATGGGCTATAGCCCATGGTCCAAAATGATGAGAAACGAGGCTAACTTTTTTTTTCAAAATTTCAAAAAACATGGGCTATAACCCATCGTTTTTGTCATTTTGTCATTTTTTTCAAATCCTCAAAAATGATGAAAAAAGGCGCGCTATAGTATGCCGTACGATATGGGCTATAGCCCATGGTCCAAAATGATGAGAAACGAGGCTAACTTTTTTTTTTTTAATTTCAAAAACATGGGCTATAACCCATCGTTTTTGTCATTTCGTCATTTTTTTCAAATCCTCAAAAATGATGAAAAACGGCGCGCTATAGTATGCCGTACGATATGGGCTATAGCCCATGGTCCAAAATGATGAGAAACGAGGCTAACTTTTTTTTTCAAAATTTCAAAAAACATGGGCTATAACCCATCGTTTTTGTCATTTCGTAATTTTTTCAAATCTTTAAAAATGATGAAAAACGGCGCGCTATAGTATGCCGTACGATATGGGCTATAGCCCATGGTCCAAAATGATGAGAAACGAGGCTAACTTTTTTTTTCAAAATTTCAAAAAACATGGGCTATAACCTTTCGTTTTTGTCATTTCGTCATTTTTTTCAAATCTTCAAAAATGATGAAAAACGGCGCGCTATAGTATGCCGTACGATATGGGCTATAGCCCATGGTCCAAAATGATGAGAAACGAGGCTAACTTTTTTTTTCAAAATTTCAAAAAACATGGGCTATAACCTTTCGTTTTTGTCATTTTGTCACTTTTTTCAAATCTTCAAAAATGATGAAAAACGGCGCGCTATAGTATGCCGTACGATATGGGCTATAGCCCATGGTCCAAAATGATGAGAAACGAGGCTAACTTTTTTTTTCAAAATTTCTAAAAACATGGGCTATAACCCATCGTTTTTGTCATTTCGTCATTTTTTTCAAATCTTCAAAAACGATGAAAAACGGCGCGCTATAGTATGCCGTACGATATGGGCTATAGCCCATGGTCCAAAATGATGAGAAACGAGGCTAACTTTTTTTTTCAAATTTTCAAAAAACATGGGCTATAACCTTTCGTTTTTGTCATTTCGTAATTTTTTTCAAATCTTTAAAAATGATGAAAAACGGCGCGCTATAGTATGCCGTACGATATGGGCTATAGCCCATGGTCCAAAATGATGAGAAACGAGGCTAACTTTTTTTTTCAAAATTTCAAAAACATGGGCTATAACCCATCGTTTTTGTCATTTCGTCATTTTTTTCAAATCCTCAAAAATGATGAAAAACGGCGCGCTATAGTATGCCGTACGATATGGGCTATAGCCCATGGTCCAAAATGATGAGAAACGAGGCTAACTTTTTTTTTCAAAATTTCTAAAAACATGGGCTATAACCCATCGTTTTTGTCATTTCGTAATTTTTTCAAATCTTCAAAAACGATGAAAAACGGCGCGCTATAGTATGCCGTACGATATGGGCTATAGCCCATGGTCCAAAATGATGAGAAACGAGGCTCACTTTTTTTTTCAAATTTTCAAAAAACATGGGCTATAACCTTTCGTTTTTGTCATTTCGTAATTTTTTTCAAATCTTTAAAAATGATGAAAAAAGGCGCGCTATAGTATGCCGTACGATATGGGCTATAGCCCATGGTCCAAAATGATGAGAAACGAGGCTAACTTTTTTTTTTTTAATTTCAAAAACATGGGCTATAACCCATCGTTTTTGTCATTTCGTCATTTTTTTCAAATCCTCAAAAATGATGAAAAACGGCGCGCTATAGTATGCCGTACGATATGGGCTATAGCCCATGGTCCAAAATGATGAGAAACGAGGCTAACTTTTTTTTTCAAAATTTCAAAAAACATGGGCTATAACCCATCGTTTTTGTCATTTCGTAATTTTTTCAAATCTTTAAAAATGATGAAAAACGGCGCGCTATAGTATGCCGTACGATATGGGCTATAGCCCATGGTCCAAAATGATGAGAAACGAGGCTAACTTTTTTTTTCAAAATTTCAAAAAACATGGGCTATAACCTTTCGTTTTTGTCATTTCGTCATTTTTTTCAAATCTTCAAAAATGATGAAAAACGGCGCGCTATAGTATGCCGTACGATATGGGCTATAGCCCATGGTCCAAAATGATGAGAAACGAGGCTAACTTTTTTTTTCAAAATTTCAAAAAACATGGGCTATAACCTTTCGTTTTTGTCATTTTGTCACTTTTTTCAAATCTTCAAAAATGATGAAAAACGGCGCGCTATAGTATGCCGTACGATATGGGCTATAGCCCATGGTCCAAAATGATGAGAAACGAGGCTAACTTTTTTTTTCAAAATTTCTAAAAACATGGGCTATAACCCATCGTTTTTGTCATTTCGTCATTTTTTTCAAATCTTCAAAAACGATGAAAAACGGCGCGCTATAGTATGCCGTACGATATGGGCTATAGCCCATGGTCCAAAATGATGAGAAACGAGGCTAACTTTTTTTTTCAAATTTTCAAAAAACATGGGCTATAACCTTTCGTTTTTGTCATTTCGTAATTTTTTTCAAATCTTTAAAAATGATGAAAAACGGCGCGCTATAGTATGCCGTACGATATGGGCTATAGCCCATGGTCCAAAATGATGAGAAACGAGGCTAACTTTTTTTTTCAAAATTTCAAAAAACATGGGCTATAACCCATCGTTTTTGTCATTTTGTCATTTTTTTCAAATCCTCAAAAATGATGAAAAAAGGCGCGCTATAGTATGCCGTACGATATGGGCTATAGCCCATGGTCCAAAATGATGAGAAACGAGGCTAACTTTTTTTTTTTTAATTTCAAAAACATGGGCTATAACCCATCGTTTTTGTCATTTCGTCATTTTTTTCAAATCCTCAAAAATGATGAAAAACGGCGCGCTATAGTATGCCGTACGATATGGGCTATAGCCCATGGTCCAAAATGATGAGAAACGAGGCTAACTTTTTTTTTCAAAATTTCAAAAAACATGGGCTATAACCCATCGTTTTTGTCATTTCGTAATTTTTTCAAATCTTTAAAAATGATGAAAAACGGCGCGCTATAGTATGCCGTACGATATGGGCTATAGCCCATGGTCCAAAATGATGAGAAACGAGGCTAACTTTTTTTTTCAAAATTTCAAAAAACATGGGCTATAACCTTTCGTTTTTGTCATTTCGTCATTTTTTTCAAATCTTCAAAAATGATGAAAAACGGCGCGCTATAGTATGCCGTACGATATGGGCTATAGCCCATGGTCCAAAATGATGAGAAACGAGGCTAACTTTTTTTTTCAAAATTTCAAAAAACATGGGCTATAACCTTTCGTTTTTGTCATTTTGTCACTTTTTTCAAATCTTCAAAAATGATGAAAAACGGCGCGCTATAGTATGCCGTACGATATGGGCTATAGCCCATGGTCCAAAATGATGAGAAACGAGGCTAACTTTTTTTTTCAAAATTTCTAAAAACATGGGCTATAACCCATCGTTTTTGTCATTTCGTCATTTTTTTCAAATCTTCAAAAACGATGAAAAACGGCGCGCTATAGTATGCTGTACGATATGGGCTATAGCCCATGGTCCAAAATGATGAGAAACGAGGCTAAGTTTTTTTTTCAAAATTTCAAAAAACATGGGCTATAACCTTTCGTTTTTGTCATTTTGTCATTTTTTTCAAATCTTCAAAAATGATGAAAAACGGCGCGCTATAGTATGCCGTACGATATGGGCTATAGCCCATGGTCCAAAATGATGAGAAATGAGGCTAACTTCTTTTTTCAAAATTTCAAAAAACATGGGCTATAACCTTTCGTTTTTGTCATTTCGTCATTTTTTTCAAATCTTCAAAAATGATGAAAAACGGCGCGCTATAGTATGCCGTACGATATGGGCTATAGCCCATGGTCCAAAATGATGTGAAACGAGGCTAACTTTTTTTTTCAAAATTTCAAAAAACATGGGCTATAACCTTTCGTTTTTGTCATTTTGTCATTTTTTTCAAATCTTCAAAAATGATGAAAAACGGCGCGCTATAGTATGCCGTACGATATGGGCTATAGCCCATGGTCCAAAATGATGAGAAATGAGGCTAACTTCTTTTTTCAAAATTTCAAAAAACATGGGCTATAACCTTTCGTTTTTGTCATTTCGTCATTTTTTTCAAATCTTCAAAAATGATGAAAAACGGCGCGCTATAGTATGCCGTACGATATGGGCTATAGCCCATGGTCCAAAATGATGAGAAACGAGGCTAACTTTTTTTTTCAAAATTTCAAAAAACATGGGCTATAACCTTTCGTTTTTGTCATTTCGTCATTTTTTTCAAATCTTCAAAAATGATGAAAAACGGCGCGCTATAGTATGCCGTACGATATGGGCTATAGCCCATGGTCCAAAATGATGAGAAACGAGGCTAACTTTTTTTTTCAAAATTTCAAAAAACATGGGCTATAACCTTTCGTTTTTGTCATTTCGTATTTTTTTCAAATCTTTAAAAATGTTGAAAAACGGCGCGCTATAGTATGCCGTACGATATGGGCTATAGCCCATGGTCCAAAATGATGAGAAACGAGGCTAACTTTTTTTTTCAAAATTTCAAAAAACATGGGCTATAACCTTTCGTTTTTGTCATTTCGTAATTTTTTCAAATCTTTAAAAATGATGAAAAACGGCGCGCTATAGAATGCCGTACGATATGGGCTATAGCCCATGGTCCAAAATGATGAGAAACGAGGCTAAGTTTTTTTTTCAAAATTTCAAAAAACATGGGCTATAACCTTTCGTTTTTGTCATTTTGTCATTTTTTTCAAATCTTCAAAAATGATGAAAAACGGCGCGCTATAGTATGCCGTACGATATGGGCTATAGCCCATGGTCCAAAATGATGAGAAATGAGGCTAACTTCTTTTTTCAAAATTTCAAAAAACATGGGCTATAACCTTTCGTTTTTGTCATTTCGTCATTTTTTTCAAATCTTCAAAAATGATGAAAAACGGCGCGCTATAGTATGCCGTACGATATGGGCTATAGCCCATGGTCCAAAATGATGTGAAACGAGGCTAACTTTTTTTTTCAAAATTTCAAAAAACATGGGCTATAACCTTTCGTTTTTGTCATTTTGTCATTTTTTTCAAATCTTCAAAAATGATGAAAAACGGCGCGCTATAGTATGCCGTACGATATGGGCTATAGCCCATGGTCCAAAATGATGAGAAATGAGGCTAACTTCTTTTTTCAAAATTTCAAAAAACATGGGCTATAACCTTTCGTTTTTGTCATTTCGTCATTTTTTTTCAAATCTTCAAAAATGATGAAAAACGGCGCGCTATAGTATGCCGTACGATATGGGCTATAGCCCATGGTCCAAAATGATGAGAAACGAGGCTAACTTTTTTTTTCAAAATTTCAAAAAACATGGGCTATAACCTTTCGTTTTTGTCATTTCGTCATTTTTTTCAAATCTTCAAAAATGATGAAAAACGGCGCGCTATAGTATGCCGTACGATATGGGCTATAGCCCATGGTCCAAAATGATGAGAAACGAGGCTAACTTTTTTTTTCAAAATTTCAAAAAACATGGGCTATAACCTTTCGTTTTTGTCATTTCGTATTTTTTTCAAATCTTTAAAAATGTTGAAAAACGGCGCGCTATAGTATGCCGTACGATATGGGCTATAGCCCATGGTCCAAAATGATGAGAAACGAGGCTAACTTTTTTTTTCAAAATTTCAAAAAACATGGGCTATAACCTTTCGTTTTTGTCATTTCGTAATTTTTTCAAATCTTTAAAAATGATGAAAAACGGCGCGCTATAGAATGCCGTACGATATGGGCTATAGCCCATGGTCCAAAATGATGAGAAACGAGGCTAACTTTTTTTTTCAAAATTTCAAAAAACATGGGCTATAACCTTTCGTTTTTGTCATTTCGTCATTTTTTTCAAATCTTCAAAAATGATGAAAAACGGCGCGCTATAGTATGCCGTACGATATGGGCTATAGCCCATGGTCCAAAATGATGAGAAACGAGGCATAATTTTTTTTTCAAAATTTTAAAAAACATGGGCTATAACCTTTCATTTTGTCATTTCGTCATTTTTTTCAAATCTTCAAAAATGATGAAAAACGGCGCGCTATAGTATGCCGTACGATATGGGCTATAGCCCATGGTCCAAAATGATGAGAAACGAGGCATAGTTTTTTTTTCAAATTTTCAAAAAACATGGGCTATAACCTTTCATTTTGTCATTTTGTCATTTTTTTCAAATCTTCAAAAATGATGAAAAACGGCGCGCTATAGTATGCCGTACGATATGGGCTATAGCCCATGGTCCAAAATGATGTGAAACGAGGCTAACTTTTTTTTTCAAAATTTCAAAAAACATGGGCTATAACCTTTCGTTTTTGTCATTTTGTCATTTTTTTCAAATCTTCAAAAATGATGAAAAACGGCGCGCTATAGTATGCCGTACGATATGGGCTATAGCCCATGGTCCAAAATGATGAGAAATGAGGCTAACTTCTTTTTTCAAAATTTCAAAAAACATGGGCTATAACCTTTCGTTTTTGTCATTTCGTCATTTTTTTCAAATCTTCAAAAATGATGAAAAACGGCGCGCTATAGTATGCCGTACGATATGGGCTATAGCCCATGGTCCAAAATGATGAGAAACGAGGCTAACTTTTTTTTTCAAAATTTCAAAAAACATGGGCTATAACCTTTCGTTTTTGTCATTTCGTCATTTTTTTCAAATCTTCAAAAATGATGAAAAACGGCGCGCTATAGTATGCCGTACGATATGGGCTATAGCCCATGGTCCAAAATGATGAGAAACGAGGCTAACTTTTTTTTTCAAAATTTCAAAAAACATGGGCTATAACCTTTCGTTTTTGTCATTTCGTATTTTTTTCAAATCTTTAAAAATGTTGAAAAACGGCGCGCTATAGTATGCCGTACGATATGGGCTATAGCCCATGGTCCAAAATGATGAGAAACGAGGCTAACTTTTTTTTTCAAAATTTCAAAAAACATGGGCTATAACCTTTCGTTTTTGTCATTTCGTAATTTTTTCAAATCTTTAAAAATGATGAAAAACGGCGCGCTATAGAATGCCGTACGATATGGGCTATAGCCCATGGTCCAAAATGATGAGAAACGAGGCTAAGTTTTTTTTTCAAAATTTCAAAAAACATGGGCTATAACCTTTCGTTTTTGTCATTTTGTCATTTTTTTCAAATCTTCAAAAATGATGAAAAACGGCGCGCTATAGTATGCCGTACGATATGGGCTATAGCCCATGGTCCAAAATGATGAGAAATGAGGCTAACTTCTTTTTTCAAAATTTCAAAAAACATGGGCTATAACCTTTCGTTTTTGTCATTTCGTCATTTTTTTCAAATCTTCAAAAATGATGAAAAACGGCGCGCTATAGTATGCCGTACGATATGGGCTATAGCCCATGGTCCAAAATGATGTGAAACGAGGCTAACTTTTTTTTTCAAAATTTCAAAAAACATGGGCTATAACCTTTCGTTTTTGTCATTTTGTCATTTTTTTCAAATCTTCAAAAATGATGAAAAACGGCGCGCTATAGTATGCCGTACGATATGGGCTATAGCCCATGGTCCAAAATGATGAGAAATGAGGCTAACTTCTTTTTTCAAAATTTCAAAAAACATGGGCTATAACCTTTCGTTTTTGTCATTTCGTCATTTTTTTTCAAATCTTCAAAAATGATGAAAAACGGCGCGCTATAGTATGCCGTACGATATGGGCTATAGCCCATGGTCCAAAATGATGAGAAACGAGGCTAACTTTTTTTTTCAAAATTTCAAAAAACATGGGCTATAACCTTTCGTTTTTGTCATTTCGTCATTTTTTTCAAATCTTCAAAAATGATGAAAAACGGCGCGCTATAGTATGCCGTACGATATGGGCTATAGCCCATGGTCCAAAATGATGAGAAACGAGGCTAACTTTTTTTTTCAAAATTTCAAAAAACATGGGCTATAACCTTTCGTTTTTGTCATTTCGTATTTTTTTCAAATCTTTAAAAATGTTGAAAAACGGCGCGCTATAGTATGCCGTACGATATGGGCTATAGCCCATGGTCCAAAATGATGAGAAACGAGGCTAACTTTTTTTTTCAAAATTTCAAAAAACATGGGCTATAACCTTTCGTTTTTGTCATTTCGTAATTTTTTCAAATCTTTAAAAATGATGAAAAACGGCGCGCTATAGAATGCCGTACGATATGGGCTATAGCCCATGGTCCAAAATGATGAGAAACGAGGCTAACTTTTTTTTTCAAAATTTCAAAAAACATGGGCTATAACCTTTCGTTTTTGTCATTTCGTCATTTTTTTCAAATCTTCAAAAATGATGAAAAACGGCGCGCTATAGTATGCCGTACGATATGGGCTATAGCCCATGGTCCAAAATGATGAGAAACGAGGCATAATTTTTTTTTCAAAATTTTAAAAAACATGGGCTATAACCTTTCATTTTGTCATTTCGTCATTTTTTTCAAATCTTCAAAAATGATGAAAAACGGCGCGCTATAGTATGCCGTACGATATGGGCTATAGCCCATGGTCCAAAATGATGAGAAACGAGGCATAGTTTTTTTTTCAAATTTTCAAAAAACATGGGCTATAACCTTTCATTTTGTCATTTTGTCATTTTTTTCAAATCTTCAAAAATGATGAAAAACGGCGCGCTATAGTATGCCGTACGATATGGGCTATAGCCCATGGTCCAAAATGATGAGAAACGAGGCTAACTTTTTTTTTCAAAATTTCAAAAAACATGGGCTATAACCTTTCGTTTTTGTCATTTCGTCATTTTTTTCAAATCTTCAAAAATGATGAAAAACGGCGCGCTATAGTATGCCGTACGATATGGGCTATAGCCCATGGTCCAAAATGATGAGAAACGAGGCTAACTTTTTTTTTCAAAATTTCAAAAAACATGGGCTATAACCTTTCGTTTTTGTCATTTCGTCATTTTTTTTCAAATCCTCAAAAATGATGAAAAACGGCGCGCTATAGTATGCCGTACGATATGGGCTATAGCCCATGGTCCAAAATGATGAGAAACGAGGCTAACTTTTTTTTTCAAAATTTCAAAAACATGGGCTATAACCCATCGTTTTTGTCATTTCGTAATTTTTTTCAAATCCTCAAAAATGATGAAAAACGGCGCGCTATAGTATGCCGTACGATATGGGCTATAGCCCATGGTCCAAAATGATGAGAAACGAGGCATAGTTTTTTTTTCAAAATTTCAAAAAACATGGGCTATAACCTTTCATTTTGTCATTTTGTCATTTTTTTCAAATCTTCAAAAATGATGAAAAACGGCGCGCTATAGTATGCCGTACGATATGGGCTATAGCCCATGGTCCAAAATGATGAGAAACGAGGCTAACTTTTTTTTTCAAAATTTCAAAAAACATGGGCTATAACCTTTCGTTTTTGTCATTTCGTCATTTTTTTCAAATCTTCAAAAATGATGAAAAACGGCGCGCTATAGTATGCCGTACGATATGGGCTATAGCCCATGGTCCAAAATGATGAGAAACGAGGCTAACTTTTTTTTTCAAATTTTCAAAAAACATGGGCTATAACCTTTCGTTTTTGTCATTTCGTAATTTTTTTCAAATCTTTAAAAATTATGAAAAACGGCGCGCTATAGTATGCCGTACGATATGGGCTATAGCCCATGGTCCAAAATGATGAGAAACGAGGCTAACTTTTTTTTTCAAAATTTCAAAAAACATGGGCTATAACCCATCGTTTTTGTCATTTTGTCATTTTTTTCAAATCCTCAAAAATGATGAAAAAAGGCGCGCTATAGTATGCCGTACGATATGGGCTATAGCCCATGGTCCAAAATGATGAGAAACGAGGCTAACTTTTTTTTTTTTTATTTCAAAAACATGGGCTATAACCCATCGTTTTTGTCATTTCGTCATTTTTTTCAAATCCTCAAAAATGATGAAAAACGGCGCGCTATAGTTTGCCGTACGATATGGGCTATAGCCCATGGTCCAAAATGATGAGAAACGAGGCTAACTTTTTTTTTCAAAATTTCAAAAAACATGGGCTATAACCCATCGTTTTTTTCATTTCGTCATTTTTTTCAAATCCTCAAAAATGATGAAAAACGGCGCGCTATAGTATGCCGTACGATATGGGCTATAGCCCATGGTCCAAAATGATGAGAAACGAGGCTAACTTTTTTTTTCAAAATTTCAAAAAACATGGGCTATAACCCATCGTTTTTGTCATTTTGTCATTTTTTTCAAATCCTCAAAAATGATGAAAAAAGGCGCGCTATAGTATGCCGTACGATATGGGCTATAGCCCATGGTCCAAAATGATGAGAAACGAGGCTAACTTTTTTTTTCAAAATTTCAAAAACATGGGCTATAACCCATCGTTTTTGTCATTTCGTCATTTTTTTCAAATCCTCAAAAATGATGAAAAACGGCGCGCTATAGTATGCCGTACGATATGGGCTATAGCCCATGGTCCAAAATGATGAGAAACGAGGCTAACTTTTTTTTTCAAAATTTCAAAAAACATGGGCTATAACCTTTCGTTTTTGTCATTTCGTCATTTTTTTCAAATCCTCAAAAATGATGAAAAACAGCGCGCTATAGTATGCCGTACGATATGGGCTATAGCCCATGGTCCAAAATGATGAGAAACGAGGCTAACTTTTTTTTTCAAAATTTCAAAAACATGGGCTATAACCCATCGTTTTTGTCATTTCGTAATTTTTTTCAAATCCTCAAAAATGATGAAAAACGGCGCGCTATAGTATGCCGTACGATATGGGCTATAGCCCATGGTCCAAAATGATGAGAAACGAGGCTAACTTTTTTTTTCAAAATTTCAAAAAACATGGGCTATAACCTTTCGTTTTTGTCATTTCGTCATTTTTTTCAAATCCTCAAAAATGATGAAAAACAGCGCGCTATAGTATGCCGTACGATATGGGCTATAGCCCATGGTCCAAAATGATGAGAAACGAGGCTAACTTTTTTTTTCAAAATTTCAAAAACATGGGCTATAACCCATCGTTTTTGTCATTTCGTAATTTTTTTCAAATCCTCAAAAATGATGAAAAACGGCGCGCTATAGTATGCCGTACGATATGGGCTATAGCCCATGGTCCAAAATGATGAGAAACGAGGCTAACTTTTTTTTTCAAAATTTCAAAAAACATGGGCTATAACCTTTCGTTTTTGTCATTTCGTCATTTTTTTCAAATCTTTAAAAATGATGAAAAACGGCGCGCTATAGAATGCCGTACGATATGGGTTATAGCCCATGGTCCAAAATGATGAGAAACGAGGCTAACTTTTTTTTTCAAAATTTCAAAAAACATGGGCTATAACCTTTCGTTTTTGTCATTTCGTCATTTTTTTCAAATCCTCAAAAATGATGAAAAACGGCGCGCTATAGTATGCCGTACGATATGGGCTATAGCCCATGGTCCAAAATGATGAGAAACGAGGCTAACTTTTTTTTTCAAAATTTCAAAAAACATGGGCTATAACCTTTCGTTTTTGTCATTTCGTCATTTTTTTCAAATCCTCAAAAATGATGAAAAACAGCGCGCTATAGTATGCCGTACGATATGGGCTATAGCCCATGGTCCAAAATGATGAGAAACGAGGCTAACTTTTTTTTTCAAAATTTCAAAAACATGGGCTATAACCCATCGTTTTTGTCATTTCGTAATTTTTTTCAAATCCTCAAAAATGATGAAAAACGGCGCGCTATAGTATGCCGTACGATATGGGCTATAGCCCATGGTCCAAAATGATGAGAAACGAGGCTAACTTTTTTTTTCAAAATTTCAAAAAACATGGGCTATAACCTTTCGTTTTTGTCATTTCGTCATTTTTTTCAAATCTTTAAAAATGATGAAAAACGGCGCGCTATAGAATGCCGTACGATATGGGTTATAGCCCATGGTCCAAAATGATGAGAAACGAGGCTAACTTTTTTTTTCAAAATTTCAAAAAACATGGGCTATAACCTTTCGTTTTTGTCATTTCGTCATTTTTTTCAAATCCTCAAAAATGATGAAAAACGGCGCGCTATAGTATGCCGTACGATATGGGCTATAGCCCATGGTCCAAAATGATGAGAAACGAGGCTAACTTTTTTTTTCAAAATTTCAAAAAACATGGGCTATAACCCATCGTTTTTGTCATTTCGTAATTTTTTTCAAATCTTTAAAAATGATGAAAAACGGCGCGCTATAGTATGCCGTACGATATGGGCTATAGCCCATGGTCCAAAATGATGAGAAACGAGGCTAACTTTTTTTTTCAAAATTTCAAAAAACATGGGCTATAACCCATCGTTTTTTTCATTTCGTCATTTTTTTCAAATCCTCAAAAATGATGAAAAACGGCGCGCTATAGTATGCCGTACGATATGGGCTATAGCCCATGGTCCAAAATGATGAGAAACGAGGCTAACTTTTTTTTTCAAAATTTCAAAAAACATGGGCTATAACCCATCGTTTTTGTCATTTTGTCATTTTTTTCAAATCCTCAAAAATGATGAAAAAAGGCGCGCTATAGTATGCCGTACGATATGGGCTATAGCCCATGGTCCAAAATGATGAGAAACGAGGCTAACTTTTTTTTTCAAAATTTCAAAAACATGGGCTATAACCCATCGTTTTTGTCATTTCGTCATTTTTTTCAAATCCTCAAAAATGATGAAAAACGGCGCGCTATAGTATGCCGTACGATATGGGCTATAGCCCATGGTCCAAAATGATGAGAAACGAGGCTAACTTTTTTTTTCAAAATTTCAAAAAACATGGGCTATAACCTTTCGTTTTTGTCATTTCGTCATTTTTTTCAAATCCTCAAAAATGATGAAAAACAGCGCGCTATAGTATGCCGTACGATATGGGCTATAGCCCATGGTCCAAAATGATGAGAAACGAGGCTAACTTTTTTTTTCAAAATTTCAAAAACATGGGCTATAACCCATCGTTTTTGTCATTTCGTAATTTTTTTCAAATCCTCAAAAATGATGAAAAACGGCGCGCTATAGTATGCCGTACGATATGGGCTATAGCCCATGGTCCAAAATGATGAGAAACGAGGCTAACTTTTTTTTTCAAAATTTCAAAAAACATGGGCTATAACCTTTCGTTTTTGTCATTTCGTCATTTTTTTCAAATCTTTAAAAATGATGAAAAACGGCGCGCTATAGAATGCCGTACGATATGGGCTATAGCCCATGGTCCAAAATGATGAGAAACGAGGCTAACTTTTTTTTTCAAAATTTCAAAAAACATGGGCTATAACCTTTCGTTTTTGTCATTTCGTCATTTTTTTCAAATCCTCAAAAATGATGAAAAACGGCGCGCTATAGTATGCCGTACGATATGGGCTATAGCCCATGGTCCAAAATGATGAGAAACGAGGCTAACTTTTTTTTTCAAAATTTCTAAAAACATGGGCTATAACCCATCGTTTTTGTCATTTCGTCATTTTTTTCAAATCTTTAAAAATGATGAAAAACGGCGCGCTATAGTATGCCGTACGATATGGGCTATAGCCCATGGTCCAAAATGATGAGAAACGAGGCTAACTTTTTTTTTCAAAATTTCAAAAAACATGGGCTATAACCTTTCGTTTTTGTCATTTCGTCATTTTTTTCAAATCTTCAAAAATGATGAAAAACGGTGCGCTATAGTATGCCGTACGATATGGGCTATAGCCCATGGTCCAAAATGATGAGAAACGAGGCTAACTTTTTTTTTCAAAATTTCAAAAAACATGGGCTATAACCCATCGTTTTTTTCATTTCGTCATTTTTTTCAAATCCTCAAAAATGATGAAAAACGGCGCGCTATAGTATGCCGTACGATATGGGCTATAGCCCATGGTCCAAAATGATGAGAAACGAGGCTAACTTTTTTTTTCAAAATTTCAAAAAACATGGGCTATAACCCATCGTTTTTGTCATTTTGTCATTTTTTTCAAATCCTCAAAAATGATGAAAAAAGGCGCGCTATAGTATGCCGTACGATATGGGCTATAGCCCATGGTCCAAAATGATGAGAAACGAGGCTAACTTTTTTTTTCAAAATTTCAAAAACATGGGCTATAACCCATCGTTTTTGTCATTTCGTCATTTTTTT
Organism: Protomyctophum bolini; assembly: GCF_963924005.1. Taxonomy (NCBI): domain Eukaryota; kingdom Metazoa; phylum Chordata; class Actinopteri; order Myctophiformes; family Myctophidae; genus Protomyctophum; species Protomyctophum bolini. The sequence goes on along the minus strand of NW_027665446.1, from coordinate 79,009 downwards.
CAAATCCTCAAAAATGATGAAAAATGGCGCGCTATAGTATGCCGTACGATATGGGCTATAGCCCATGGTCCAAAATGATGAGAAACGAGGCTAACTTTTTTTTTCAAAATTTCAAAAAACATGGGCTATAACCTTTCGTTTTTGTCATTTCGTCATTTTTTTCAAATCCTCAAAAATGATGAAAAACAGCGCGCTATAGTATGCCGTACGATATGGGCTATAGCCCATGGTCCAAAATGATGAGAAACGAGGCTAACTTTTTTTTTCAAAATTTCAAAAACATGGGCTATAACCCATCGTTTTTGTCATTTCGTAATTTTTTTCAAATCCTCAAAAATGATGAAAAACGGCGCGCTATAGTATGCCGTACGATATGGGCTATAGCCCATGGTCCAAAATGATGAGAAACGAGGCTAACTTTTTTTTTCAAAATTTCAAAAAACATGGGCTATAACCTTTCGTTTTTGTCATTTCGTCATTTTTTTCAAATCTTTAAAAATGATGAAAAACGGCGCGCTATAGAATGCCGTACGATATGGGCTATAGCCCATGGTCCAAAATGATGAGAAACGAGGCTAACTTTTTTTTTCAAAATTTCAAAAAACATGGGCTATAACCTTTCGTTTTTGTCATTTCGTCATTTTTTTCAAATCCTCAAAAATGATGAAAAACGGCGCGCTATAGTATGCCGTACGATATGGGCTATAGCCCATGGTCCAAAATGATGAGAAACGAGGCTAACTTTTTTTTTCAAAATTTCTAAAAACATGGGCTATAACCCATCGTTTTTGTCATTTCGTCATTTTTTTCAAATCTTTAAAAATGATGAAAAACGGCGCGCTATAGTATGCCGTACGATATGGGCTATAGCCCATGGTCCAAAATGATGAGAAACGAGGCTAACTTTTTTTTTCAAAATTTCAAAAAACATGGGCTATAACCTTTCGTTTTTGTCATTTCGTCATTTTTTTCAAATCTTCAAAAATGATGAAAAACGGTGCGCTATAGTATGCCGTACGATATGGGCTATAGCCCATGGTCCAAAATGATGAGAAACGAGGCTAACTTTTTTTTTCAAAATTTCAAAAAACATGGGCTATAACCCATCGTTTTTGTCATTTCGTAATTTTTTCAAATCTTTAAAAATGATGAAAAACGGCGCGCTATAGTATGCCGTACGATATGGGCTATAGCCCATGGTCCAAAATGATGAGAAACGAGGCTAACTTTTTTTTTCAAAATTTCAAAAAACATGGGCTATAACCTTTCGTTTTTGTCATTTCGTCATTTTTTTCAAATCTTCAAAAATGATGAAAAACGGCGCGCTATAGTATGCCGTACGATATGGGCTATAGCCCATGGTCCAAAATGATGAGAAACGAGGCTAACTTTTTTTTTCAAAATTTCAAAAAACATGGGCTATAACCTTTCGTTTTTGTCATTTTGTCACTTTTTTCAAATCTTCAAAAATGATGAAAAACGGCGCGCTATAGTATGCCGTACGATATGGGCTATAGCCCATGGTCCAAAATGATGAGAAACGAGGCTAACTTTTTTTTTCAAAATTTCTAAAAACATGGGCTATAACCTTTCGTTTTTGTCATTTCGTAATTTTTTTCAAATCTTTAAAAATGATGAAAAACGGCGCGCTATAGAATGCCGTACGATATGGGCTATAGCCCATGGTCCAAAATGATGAGAAACGAGGCTAACTTTTTTTTTCAAAATTTCAAAAAACATGGGCTATAACCTTTCGTTTTTGTCATTTTGTGATTTTTTTCAAATCTTCAAAAATGATGAAAAACGGCGCGCTATAGTATGCCGTACGATATGGGCTATAGCCCATGGTCCAAAATGATGAGAAATGAGGCTAACTTTTTTTTTCAAAATTTCAAAAAACATGGGCTATAACCTTTCGTTTTTGTCATTTCGTCATTTTTTTCAAATCTTCAAAAATGATGAAAAACGGCGCGCTATAGTATGCCGTACGATATGGGCTATAGCCCATGGTCCAAAATGATGAGAAACGAGGCTAAGTTTTTTTTTCAAAATTTCAAAAAACATGGGCTATAACCTTTCGTTTTTGTCATTTTGTCATTTTTTTCAAATCTTCAAAAATGATGAAAAACGGCGCGCTATAGTATGCCGTACGATATGGGCTATAGCCCATGGTCCAAAATGATGAGAAATGAGGCTAACTTTTTTTTTCAAAATTTCAAAAAACATGGGCTATAACCTTTCGTTTTTGTCATTTCGTCATTTTTTTCAAATCTTCAAAAATGATGAAAAACGGCGCGCTATAGTATGCCGTACGATATGGGCTATAGCCCATGGTCCAAAATGATGAGAAACGAGGCTAACTTTTTTTTCAAAATTTCAAAAAACATGTGCTATAACCTTTCGTTTTTGTCATTTCGTCATTTTTTTCAAATCTTCAAAAATGATGAAAAACGGCGCGCTATAGTATGCCGTACGATATGGGCTATAGCCCATGGTCCAAAATGATGAGAAACGAGGCTAACTTTTTTTTTCAAAATTTCAAAAAACATGGGCTATAACCTTTCGTTTTTGTCATTTCGTAATTTTTTTCAAATCTTTAAAAATGTTGAAAAACGGCGCGCTATAGTATACCGTACGATATGGGCTATAGCCCATGGTCCAAAATGATGAGAAACGAGGCTAACATTTTTTTTCAAAATTTCAAAAAACATGGGCTATAACCTTTCGTTTTTGTCATTTCGTCATTTTTTTCAAATCCTCAAAAATGATGAAAAACGGCGCGCTATAGTATGCCGTACGATATGGGCTATAGCCCATGGTCCAAAATGATGAGAAACGAGGCTAACTTTTTTTTTCAAAATTTCAAAAACATGGGCTATAACCCATCGTTTTTGTCATTTCGTAATTTTTTTCAAATCCTCAAAAATGATGAAAAACGGCGCGTTATAGTATGCCGTACGATATGGGCTATAGCCCATGGTCCAAAATGATGAGAAACGAGGCTAACTTTTTTTTTCAAAATTTCAAAAAACATGGGCTATAACCTTTCGTTTTTGTCATTTCGTCATTTTTTTCAAATCTTTAAAAATGATGAAAAACGGCGCGCTATAGAATGCCGTACGATATGGGCTATAGCCCATGGTCCAAAATGATGAGAAACGAGGCTAACTTTTTTTTTCAAAATTTCAAAAAACATGGGCTATAACCTTTCGTTTTTGTCATTTCGTCATTTTTTTCAAATCCTCAAAAATGATGAAAAACGGCGCGCTATAGTATGCCGTACGATATGGGCTATAGCCCATGGTCCAAAATGATGAGAAACGAGGCTAACTTTTTTTTTCAAAATTTCAAAAAACATGGGCTATAACCCATCGTTTTTGTCATTTCGTAATTTTTTTCAAATCTTTAAAAATGATGAAAAACGGCGCGCTATAGTATGCCGTACGATATGGGCTATAGCCCATGGTCCAAAATGATGAGAAACGAGGCTAACTTTTTTTTTCAAAATTTCAAAAAACATGGGCTATAACCTTTCGTTTTTGTCATTTTGTCACTTTTTTCAAATCTTCAAAAATGATGAAAAACGGCGCGCTATAGTATGCCGTACGATATGGGCTATAGCCCATGGTCCAAAATGATGAGAAACGAGGCTAACTTTTTTTTTCAAAATTTCTAAAAACATGGGCTATAACCTTTCGTTTTTGTCATTTCGTAATTTTTTTCAAATCTTTAAAAATGATGAAAAACGGCGCGCTATAGAATGCCGTACGATATGGGCTATAGCCCATGGTCCAAAATGATGAGAAACGAGGCTAACTTTTTTTTTCAAAATTTCAAAAAACATGGGCTATAACCTTTCGTTTTTGTCATTTCGTCATTTTTTTCAAATCTTCAAAAATGATGAAAAACGGCGCGCTATAGTATGCCGTACGATATGGGCTATAGCCCATGGTCCAAAATGATGAGAAACGAGGCTACGTTTTTTTTTCAAAATTTCAAAAAACATGGGCTATAACCTTTCGTTTTTGTCATTTTGTGATTTTTTTCAAATCTTCAAAAATGATGAAAAACGGCGCGCTATAGTATGCCGTACGATATGGGCTATAGCCCATGGTCCAAAATGATGAGAAATGAGGCTAACTTTTTTTTTCAAAATTTCAAAAAACATGGGCTATAACCTTTCGTTTTTGTCATTTCGTCATTTTTTTCAAATCTTCAAAAATGATGAAAAACGGCGCGCTATAGTATGCCGTACGATATGGGCTATAGCCCATGGTCCAAAATGATGAGAAACGAGGCTAAGTTTTTTTTTCAAAATTTCAAAAAACATGGGCTATAACCTTTCGTTTTTGTCATTTTGTCATTTTTTTCAAATCTTCAAAAATGATGAAAAACGGCGCGCTATAGTATGCCGTACGATATGGGCTATAGCCCATGGTCCAAAATGATGAGAAATGAGGCTAACTTTTTTTTTCAAAATTTCAAAAAACATGGGCTATAACCTTTCGTTTTTGTCATTTCGTCATTTTTTTCAAATCTTCAAAAATGATGAAAAACGGCGCGCTATAGTATGCCGTACGATATGGGCTATAGCCCATGGTCCAAAATGATGAGAAACGAGGCTAACTTTTTTTTTCAAAATTTCAAAAAACATGGGCTATAACCTTTCGTTTTTGTCATTTCGTAATTTTTTTCAAATCTTTAAAAATGTTGAAAAACGGCGCGCTATAGTATGCCGTACGATATGGGCTATAGCCCATGGTCCAAAATGATGAGAAACGAGGCTAACATTTTTTTTCAAAATTTCAAAAAACATGGGCTATAACCTTTCGTTTTTGTCATTTCGTCATTTTTTTCAAATCCTCAAAAATGATGAAAAACGGCGCGCTATAGTATGCCGTACGATATGGGCTATAGCCCATGGTCCAAAATGATGAGAAACGAGGCTAACTTTTTTTTTCAAAATTTCAAAAACATGGGCTATAACCCATCGTTTTTGTCATTTCGTAATTTTTTTCAAATCCTCAAAAATGATGAAAAACGGCGCGTTATAGTATGCCGTACGATATGGGCTATAGCCCATGGTCCAAAATGATGAGAAACGAGGCTAACTTTTTTTTTCAAAATTTCAAAAAACATGGGCTATAACCTTTCGTTTTTGTCATTTCGTCATTTTTTTCAAATCTTTAAAAATGATGAAAAACGGCGCGCTATAGAATGCCGTACGATATGGGCTATAGCCCATGGTCCAAAATGATGAGAAACGAGGCTAACTTTTTTTTTCAAAATTTCAAAAAACATGGGCTATAACCTTTCGTTTTTGTCATTTCGTCATTTTTTTCAAATCCTCAAAAATGATGAAAAACGGCGCGCTATAGTATGCCGTACGATATGGGCTATAGCCCATGGTCCAAAATGATGAGAAACGAGGCTAACTTTTTTTTTCAAAATTTCAAAAAACATGGGCTATAACCCATCGTTTTTGTCATTTCGTAATTTTTTTCAAATCTTTAAAAATGATGAAAAACGGCGCGCTATAGTATGCCGTACGATATGGGCTATAGCCCATGGTCCAAAATGATGAGAAACGAGGCTAACTTTTTTTTTCAAAATTTCAAAAAACATGGGCTATAACCTTTCGTTTTTGTCATTTCGTCATTTTTTTCAAATCTTCAAAAATGATGAAAAACGGTGCGCTATAGTATGCCGTACGATATGGGCTATAGCCCATGGTCCAAAATGATGAGAAACGAGGCTAACTTTTTTTTTCAAAATTTCAAAAAACATGGGCTATAACCTTTCGTTTTTGTCATTTCGTCATTTTTTTCAAATCTTCAAAAATGATGAAAAACGGCGCGCTATAGTATGCCGTACGATATGGGCTATAGCCCATGGTCCAAAATGATGAGAAACGAGGCTAACTTTTTTTTTCAAAATTTCAAAAAACATGTGCTATAACCTTTCGTTTTTGTCATTTCGTCATTTTTTTTAAATCTTCAAAAATGATGAAAAACGGCGCGCTATAGTATGCCGTACGATATGGGCTATAGCCCATGGTCCAAAATGATGAGAAACGAGGCTAACTTTTTTTTTCAAAATTTCAAAAAACATGGGCTATAACCTTTCGTTTTTGTCATTTCGTAATTTTTTTCAAATCTTTAAAAATGTTGAAAAACGGCGCGCTATAGTATGCCGTACGATATGGGCTATAGCCCATGGTCCAAAATGATGAGAAACGAGGCTAACATTTTTTTTCAAAATTTCAAAAAACATGGGCTATAACCTTTCGTTTTTGTCATTTCGTCATTTTTTTCAAATCCTCAAAAATGATGAAAAACGGCGCGCTATAGTATGCCGTACGATATGGGCTATAGCCCATGGTCCAAAATGATGAGAAACGAGGCTAACTTTTTTTTTCAAAATTTCAAAAACATGGGCTATAACCCATCGTTTTTGTCATTTCGTAATTTTTTTCAAATCCTCAAAAATGATGAAAAACGGCGCGTTATAGTATGCCGTACGATATGGGCTATAGCCCATGGTCCAAAATGATGAGAAACGAGGCTAACTTTTTTTTTCAAAATTTCAAAAAACATGGGCTATAACCTTTCGTTTTTGTCATTTCGTCATTTTTTTCAAATCTTTAAAAATGATGAAAAACGGCGCGCTATAGAATGCCGTACGATATGGGCTATAGCCCATGGTCCAAAATGATGAGAAACGAGGCTAACTTTTTTTTTCAAAATTTCAAAAAACATGGGCTATAACCTTTCGTTTTTGTCATTTCGTCATTTTTTTCAAATCCTCAAAAATGATGAAAAACGGCGCGCTATAGTATGCCGTACGATATGGGCTATAGCCCATGGTCCAAAATGATGAGAAACGAGGCTAACTTTTTTTTTCAAAATTTCAAAAAACATGGGCTATAACCCATCGTTTTTGTCATTTCGTAATTTTTTTCAAATCTTTAAAAATGATGAAAAACGGCGCGCTATAGTATGCCGTACGATATGGGCTATAGCCCATGGTCCAAAATGATGAGAAACGAGGCTAACTTTTTTTTTCAAAATTTCAAAAAACATGGGCTATAACCTTTCGTTTTTGTCATTTCGTCATTTTTTTCAAATCTTCAAAAATGATGAAAAACGGTGCGCTATAGTATGCCGTACGATATGGGCTATAGCCCATGGTCCAAAATGATGAGAAACGAGGCTAACTTTTTTTTTCAAAATTTCAAAAAACATGGGCTATAACCTTTCGTTTTTGTCATTTCGTAATTTTTTTCAAATCTTTAAAAATGATGAAAACGGCGCGCTATAGAATGCCGTACGATATGGGCTATAGCCCATGGTCCAAAATGATGAGAAACGAGGCTAACTTTTTTTTTCAAAATTTCAAAAAACATGGGCTATAACCTTTCGTTTTTGTCATTTCGTCATTTTTTTCAAATCTTCAAAAATGATGAAAAACGGCGCGCTATAGTATGCCGTACGATATGGGCTATAGCCCATGGTCCAAAATGATGAGAAACGAGGCTAACTTTTTTTTTCAAAATTTCAAAAAACATGGGCTATAACCTTTCGTTTTTGTCATTTCGTCATTTTTTTCAAATCTTCAAAAATTATGAAAAACGGCGCGCTATAGTATGCCGTACGATATGGGCTATAGCCCATGGTCCAAAATGATGAGAAACGAGGCTAACTTTTTTTTTCAAAATTTCAAAAAACATGGGCTATAACCTTTCGTTTTTGTCATTTCGTATTTTTTTTTCAAATCTTAAAAAATGATGAAAAACGGCGCGCTATAGTATGCCGTACGATATGGGCTATAGCCCATGGTCCAAAATGATGAGAAACGAGGCTAACTTTTTTTTTTTAAATTTCAAAAAACATGGGCTATAACCCATCGTTTTTGTCATTTCGTAATTTTTTCAAATCTTTAAAAATGATGAAAAACGGCGCGCTATAGTATGCCGTACGATATGGGCTATAGCCCATGGTCCAAAATGATGAGAAACGAGGCTAACTTTTTTTTTCAAAATTTCTAAAAACATGGGCTATAACCCATCGTTTTTGTCATTTCGTCATTTTTTTCAAATCTTCAAAAACGATGAAAAACGGCGCGCTATAGTATGCTGTACGATATGGGCTATAGCCCATGGTCCAAAATGATGAGAAACGAGGCTAAGTTTTTTTTTCAAAATTTCAAAAAACATGGGCTATAACCTTTCGTTTTTGTCATTTTGTCATTTTTTTCAAATCTTCAAAAATGATGAAAAACGGCACGCTATAGTATGCCGTACGATATGGGCTATAGCCCATGGTCCAAAATGATGAGAAATGAGGCTAACTTTTTTTTTCAAAATTTCAAAAAACATGGGCTATAACCTTTCGTTTTTGTCATTTCGTCATTTTTTTCAAATCTTCAAAAATGATGAAAAACGGCGAGCTATAGTATGCCGTACGATATGGGCTATAGCCCATGGTCCAAAATGATGAGAAACGAGGCTAACTTTTTTTATTCAAAATTTCAAAAAACATGGGCTATAACCTTTCGTTTTTGTCATTTCGTCATTTTTTTCAAATCTTCAAAAATGATGAAAAACGGCGCGCTATAGTATGCCGTACGATATGGGCTATAGCCCATGGTCCAAAATGATGAGAAACGAGGCTAACTTTTTTTTTCAAAATTTCAAAAAACATGGGCTATAACCTTTCGTTTTTGTCATTTCGTAATTTTTTTCAAATCTTTAAAAATGTTGAAAAACGGCGCGCTATAGTATGCCGTACGATATGGGCTATAGCCCATGGTCCAAAATGATGAGAAACGAGGCTAACTTTTTTTTTCAAAATTTCAAAAAACATGGGCTATAACCTTTCGTTTTTGTCATTTCGTAAAAAAAATTCAAATCTTTAAGAATGATGAAAAACGGCGCGCTATAGAATGCCGTACGATATGGGCTATAGCCCATGGTCCAAAATGATGAGAAACGAGGCTAACTTTTTTTTTCAAAATTTCAAAAAACATGGGCTATAACCTTTCGTTTTTGTCATTTCGTAAATTTTTTTCAAATCTTTAAGAATGATGAAAAACGGCGCGCTATAGAATGCCGTACGATATGGGCTATAGCCCATGGTCCAAAATGATGAGAAACGAGGCTAACTTTTTTTTTCAAAATTTCAAAAAACATGGGCTATAACCTTTCGTTTTTGTCATTTCGTCATTTTTTTCAAATCTTCAAAAATGATGAAAAACGGTGCGCTATAGTATGCCGTACGATATGGGCTATAGCCCATGGTCCAAAATGATGAGAAACGAGGCTAACTTTTTTTTTCAAAATTTCAAAAAACATGGGCTATAACCTTTCGTTTTTGTCATTTCGTAATTTTTTTCAAATCTTTAAAAATGATGAAAACGGCGCGCTATAGAATGCCGTACGATATGGGCTATAGCCCATGGTCCAAAATGATGAGAAACGAGGCTAACTTTTTTTTTCAAAATTTCAAAAAACATGGGCTATAACCTTTCGTTTTTGTCATTTCGTCATTTTTTTCAAATCTTCAAAAATGATGAAAAACGGCGCGCTATAGTATGCCGTACGATATGGGCTATAGCCCATGGTCCAAAATGATGAGAAACGAGGCTAACTTTTTTTTTCAAAATTTCAAAAAACATGGGCTATAACCTTTCGTTTTTGTCATTTCGTAATTTTTTTCAAATCTTTAAAAATGATGAAAACGGCGCGCTATAGAATGCCGTACGATATGGGCTATAGCCCATGGTCCAAAATGATGAGAAACGAGGCTAACTTTTTTTTTCAAAATTTCAAAAAACATGGGCTATAACCTTTCGTTTTTGTCATTTCGTCATTTTTTTCAAATCTTCAAAAATGATGAAAAACGGCGCGCTATAGTATGCCGTACGATATGGGCTATAGCCCATGGTCCAAAATGATGAGAAACGAGGCTAACTTTTTTTTTCAAAATTTCAAAAAACATGGGCTATAACCTTTCGTTTTTGTCATTTCGTCATTTTTTTCAAATCTTCAAAAATGATGAAAAACGGCGAGATATAGTATGCCGTACGATATGGGCTATAGCCCATGGTCCAAAATGATGAGAAACGAGGCTAACTTTTTTTTTCAAAATTTCAAAAAACATGGGCTATAACCTTTCGTTTTTGTCATTTCGTATTTTTTTTTCAAATCTTAAAAAATGATGAAAAACGGCGCGCTATAGTATGCTGTACGATATGGGCTATAGCCCATGGTCCAAAATGATGAGAAACGAGGCTAACTTTTTTTTTCAAAATTTCAAAAAACATGGGCTATAACCCATCGTTTTTGTCATTTCGTAATTTTTTCAAATCTTTAAAAATGATGAAAAACGGCGCGCTATAGTATGCCGTACGATATGGGCTATAGCCCATGGTCCAAAATGATGAGAAACGAGGCTAACTTTTTTTTTCAAAATTTCAAAAAACATGGGCTATAACCTTTCGTTTTTGTCATTTCGTCATTTTTTTCAAATCTTCAAAAATGATGAAAAACGGCGCGCTATAGTATGCCGTACGATATGGGCTATAGCCCATGGTCCAAAATGATGAGAAACGAGGCTAACTTTTTTTTTCAAAATTTCAAAAAACATGGGCTATAACCTTTCGTTTTTGTCATTTTGTCACTTTTTTCAAATCTTCAAAAATGATGAAAAACGGCGCGCTATAGTATGCCGTACGATATGGGCTATAGCCCATGGTCCAAAATGATGAGAAACGAGGCTAACTTTTTTTTTCAAAATTTCTAAAAACATGGGCTATAACCCATCGTTTTTGTCATTTCGTCATTTTTTTCAAATCTTCAAAAACGATGAAAAACGGCGCGCTATAGTATGCTGTACGATATGGGCTATAGCCCATGGTCCAAAATGATGAGAAACGAGGCTAAGTTTTTTTTTCAAAATTTCAAAAAACATGGGCTATAACCTTTCGTTTTTGTCATTTTGTCATTTTTTTCAAATCTTCAAAAATGATGAAAAACGGCACGCTATAGTATGCCGTACGATATGGGCTATAGCCCATGGTCCAAAATGATGAGAAATGAGGCTAACTTTTTTTTTCAAAATTTCAAAAAACATGGGCTATAACCTTTCGTTTTTGTCATTTCGTCATTTTTTTCAAATCTTCAAAAATGATGAAAAACGGCGCGCTATAGTATGCCGTACGATATGGGCTATAGCCCATGGTCCAAAATGATGAGAAACGAGGCTAACTTTTTTTTTCAAAATTTCAAAAAACATGGGCTATAACCTTTCGTTTTTGTCATTTCGTCATTTTTTTCAAATCTTCAAAAATGATGAAAAACGGCGCGCTATAGTATGCCGTACGATATGGGCTATAGCCCATGGTCCAAAATGATGAGAAACGAGGCTAACTTTTTTTTTCAAAATTTCAAAAAACATGGGCTATAACCTTTCGTTTTTGTCATTTCGTAATTTTTTTCAAATCTTTAAAAATGTTGAAAAACGGCGCGCTATAGTATGCCGTACGATATGGGCTATAGCCCATGGTCCAAAATGATGAGAAACGAGGCTAACTTTTTTTTTCAAAATTTCAAAAAACATGGGCTATAACCTTTCGTTTTTGTCATTTCGTAATTTTTTTTCAAATCTTTAAAAATGATGAAAAACGGCGCGCTATAGAATGCCGTACGATATGGGCTATAGCCCATGGTCCAAAATGATGAGAAACGAGGCTAACTTTTTTTTTCAAAATTTCTAAAAACATGGGCTATAACCCATCGTTTTTGTCATTTCGTCATTTTTTTCAAATCTTCAAAAACGATGAAAAACGGCGCGCTATAGTATGCTGTACGATATGGGCTATAGCCCATGGTCCAAAATGATGAGAAACGAGGCTAAGTTTTTTTTTCAAAATTTCAAAAAACATGGGCTATAACCTTTCGTTTTTGTCATTTTGTCACTTTTTTCAAATCTTCAAAAATGATGAAAAACGGCGCGCTATAGTATGCCGTACGATATGGGCTATAGCCCATGGTCCAAAATGATGAGAAACGAGGCTAACTTTTTTTTTCAAAATTTCTAAAAACATGGGCTATAACCCATCGTTTTTGTCATTTCGTCATTTTTTTCAAATCTTCAAAAACGATGAAAAACGGCGCGCTATAGTATGCTGTACGATATGGGCTATAGCCCATGGTCCAAAATGATGAGAAACGAGGCTAAGTTTTTTTTTCAAAATTTCAAAAAACATGGGCTATAACCTTTCGTTTTTGTCATTTTGTCATTTTTTTCAAATCTTCAAAAATGATGAAAAACGGCACGCTATAGTATGCCGTACGATATGGGCTATAGCCCATGGTCCAAAATGATGAGAAATGAGGCTAACTTTTTTTTTCAAAATTTCAAAAAACATGGGCTATAACCTTTCGTTTTTGTCATTTCGTCATTTTTTTCAAATCTTCAAAAATGATGAAAAACGGCGCGCTATAGTATGCCGTACGATATGGGCTATAGCCCATGGTCCAAAATGATGAGAAACGAGGCTAACTTTTTTTTTCAAAATTTCAAAAAACATGGGCTATAACCTTTCGTTTTTGTCATTTCGTCATTTTTTTCAAATCTTCAAAAATGATGAAAAACGGCGCGCTATAGTATGCCGTACGATATGGGCTATAGCCCATGGTCCAAAATGATGAGAAACGAGGCTAACTTTTTTTTTCAAAATTTCAAAAAACATGGGCTATAACCTTTCGTTTTTGTCATTTCGTAATTTTTTTCAAATCTTTAAAAATGTTGAAAAACGGCGCGCTATAGTATGCCGTACGATATGGGCTATAGCCCATGGTCCAAAATGATGAGAAACGAGGCTAACTTTTTTTTTCAAAATTTCAAAAAACATGGGCTATAACCTTTCGTTTTTGTCATTTCGTAATTTTTTTTCAAATCTTTAAAAATGATGAAAAACGGCGCGCTATAGAATGCCGTACGATATGGGCTATAGCCCATGGTCCAAAATGATGAGAAACGAGGCTAACTTTTTTTTTCAAAATTTCTAAAAACATGGGCTATAACCCATCGTTTTTGTCATTTCGTCATTTTTTTCAAATCTTCAAAAACGATGAAAAACGGCGCGCTATAGTATGCTGTACGATATGGGCTATAGCCCATGGTCCAAAATGATGAGAAACGAGGCTAAGTTTTTTTTTCAAAATTTCAAAAAACATGGGCTATAACCTTTCGTTTTTGTCATTTTGTCATTTTTTTCAAATCTTCAAAAATGATGAAAAACGGCGCGCTATAGTATGCCGTACGATATGGGCTATAGCCCATGGTCCAAAATGATGAGAAATGAGGCTAACTTTTTTTTTCAAAATTTCAAAAAACATGGGCTATAACCTTTCGTTTTTGTCATTTCGTCATTTTTTTCAAATCTTCAAAAATGATGAAAAACGGCGCGCTATAGTATGCCGTACGATATGGGCTATAGCCCATGGTCCAAAATGATGAGAAACGAGGCTAACTTTTTTTTTCAAAATTTCAAAAAACATGGGCTATAACCTTTCGTTTTTGTCATTTCGTCATTTTTTTCAAATCTTCAAAAATGATGAAAAACGGCGCGCTATAGTATGCCGTACGATATGGGCTATAGCCCATGGTCCAAAATTATGAGAAACGAGGCTAACTTTTTTTTTCAAAATTTCAAAAAACATGGGCTATAACCTTTCGTTTTTGTCATTTCGTCATTTTTTTCAAATCTTCAAAAATGATGAAAAACGGCGCGCTATAGTATGCCGTACGATATGGGCTATAGCCCATGGTCCAAAATGATGAGAAACGAGGCTAACTTTTTTTTTCAAAATTTCAAAAAACATGGGCTATAACCCATCGTTTTTGTCATTTCGTAATTTTTTTCAAATCTTTAAAAATGATGAAAAACGGCGCGCTATAGTATGCCGTACGATATGGGCTATAGCCCATGGTCCAAAATGATGAGAAACGAGGCTAACTTTTTTTTTCAAAATTTCAAAAAACATGGGCTATAACCTTTCGTTTTTGTCATTTCGTCATTTTTTTCAAATCTTCAAAAATGATGAAAAACGGCGCGCTATAGTATGCCGTACGATATGGGCTATAGCCCATGGTCCAAAATGATGAGAAACGAGGCTAACTTTTTTTTTCAAAATTTCAAAAAACATGGGCTATAACCTTTCGTTTTTGTCATTTCGTCATTTTTTTAAAATCTTCAAAAATGATGAAAAACGGCGCGCTATAGTATGCCGTACGATATGGGCTATAGCCCATGGTCCAAAATGATGAGAAACGAGGCTAACTTTTTTTTTCAAAATTTCAAAAAACATGGGCTATAACCTTTCGTTTTTGTCATTTCGTCATTTTTTTCAAATCTTCAAAAATGATGAAAAACGGCGCGCTATAGTATGCCGTACGATATGGGCTATAGCCCATGGTCCAAAATGATGAGAAACGAGGCTAACTTTTTTTTTCAAAATTTCAAAAAACATGGGCTATAACCTTTCGTTTTTGTCATTTCGTCATTTTTTTCAAATCTTCAAAAATGATGAAAAACGGCGCGCTATAGTATGCCGTACGATATGGGCTATAGCCCATGGTCCAAAATGATGAGAAACGAGGCTAACTTTTTTTTTCAAAATTTCAAAAAACATGGGCTATAACCCATCGTTTTTGTCATTTCGTAATTTTTTTCAAATCTTTAAAAATGATGAAAAACGGCGCGCTATAGTATGCCGTACGATATGGGCTACAGCCCATGGTCCAAAATGATGAGAAACGAGGCTAACTTTTTTTTTCAAAATTTCAAAAAACATGGGCTATAACCTTTCGTTTTTGTCATTTCGTCATTTTTTTCAAATCTTCAAAAATGATGAAAAACGGTGCGCTATAGTATGCCGTACGATATGGGCTATAGCCCATGGTCCAAAATGATGAGAAACGAGGCTAACTTTTTTTTTCAAAATTTCAAAAAACATGGGCTATAACCTTTCGTTTTTGTCATTTCGTCATTTTTTTCAAATCTTCAAAAATGATGAAAAACGGCGCGCTATAGTATGCCGTACGATATGGGCTATAGCCCATGGTCCAAAATGATGAGAAACGAGGCTAACTTTTTTTTTCAAAATTTCAAAAAACATGGGCTATAACCTTTCGTTTTTGTCATTTCGTCATTTTTTTAAAATCTTCAAAAATGATGAAAAACGGCGCGCTATAGTATGCCGTACGATATGGGCTATAGCCCATGGTCCAAAATGATGAGAAACGAGGCTAACTTTTTTTTTCAAAATTTCAAAAAACATGGGCTATAACCTTTCGTTTTTGTCATTTCGTCATTTTTTTCAAATCTTCAAAAATGATGAAAAACGGCGCGCTATAGTATGCCGTACGATATGGGCTATAGCCCATGGTCCAAAATGATGAGAAACGAGGCTAACTTTTTTTTTCAAAATTTCAAAAAACATGGGCTATAACCTTTCGTTTTTGTCATTTCGTCATTTTTTTCAAATCTTCAAAAATGATGAAAAACGGCGCGCTATAGTATGCCGTACGATATGGGCTATAGCCCATGGTCCAAAATGATGAGAAACGAGGCTAACTTTTTTTTTCAAAATTTCAAAAAACATGGGCTATAACCCATCGTTTTTGTCATTTCGTAATTTTTTTCAAATCTTTAAAAATGATGAAAAACGGCGCGCTATAGTATGCCGTACGATATGGGCTATAGCCCATGGTCCAAAATGATGAGAAACGAGGCTAACTTTTTTTTTCAAAATTTCAAAAAACATGGGCTATAACCTTTCGTTTTTGTCATTTCGTAATTTTTTTTCAAATCTTTAAAAATGATGAAAAACGGCGCGCTATAGAATGCCGTACGATATGGGCTATAGCCCATGGTCCAAAATGATGAGAAACGAGGCTAACTTTTTTTTTCAAAATTTCTAAAAACATGGGCTATAACCCATCGTTTTTGTCATTTCGTCATTTTTTTCAAATCTTCAAAAACGATGAAAAACGGCGCGCTATAGTATGCTGTACGATATGGGCTATAGCCCATTGTCCAAAATGATGAGAAACGAGGCTAAGTTTTTTTTTCAAAATTTCAAAAAACATGGGCTATAACCTTTCGTTTTTGTCATTTTGTCATTTTTTTCAAATCTTCAAAAATGATGAAAAACGGCGCGCTATAGTATGCCGTACGATATGGGCTATAGCCCATGGTCCAAAATGATGAGAAATGAGGCTAACTTTTTTTTTCAAAATTTCAAAAAACATGGGCTATAACCTTTCGTTTTTGTCATTTCGTCATTTTTTTCAAATCTTCAAAAATGATGAAAAACGGCGCGCTATAGTATGCCGTACGATATGGGCTATAGCCCATGGTCCAAAATGATGAGAAACGAGGCTAACTTTTTTTTTCAAAATTTCAAAAAACATGGGCTATAACCTTTCGTTTTTGTCATTTCGTCATTTTTTTCAAATCTTCAAAAATGATGAAAAACGGCGCGCTATAGTATGCCGTACGATATGGGCTATAGCCCATGGTCCAAAATTATGAGAAACGAGGCTAACTTTTTTTTTCAAAATTTCAAAAAACATGGGCTATAACCTTTCGTTTTTGTCATTTCGTCATTTTTTTCAAATCTTCAAAAATGATGAAAAACGGCGCGCTATAGTATGCCGTACGATATGGGCTATAGCCCATGGTCCAAAATGATGAGAAACGAGGCTAACTTTTTTTTTCAAAATTTCAAAAAACATGGGCTATAACCCATCGTTTTTGTCATTTCGTAATTTTTTTCAAATCTTTAAAAATGATGAAAAACGGCGCGCTATAGTATGCCGTACGATATGGGCTATAGCCCATGGTCCAAAATGATGAGAAACGAGGCTAACTTTTTTTTTCAAAATTTCAAAAAACATGGGCTATAACCTTTCGTTTTTGTCATTTCGTCATTTTTTTCAAATCTTCAAAAATGATGAAAAACGGCGCGCTATAGTATGCCGTACGATATGGGCTATAGCCCATGGTCCAAAATGATGAGAAACGAGGCTAACTTTTTTTTTCAAAATTTCAAAAAACATGGGCTATAACCTTTCGTTTTTGTCATTTCGTCATTTTTTTAAAATCTTCAAAAATGATGAAAAACGGCGCGCTATAGTATGCCGTACGATATGGGCTATAGCCCATGGTCCAAAATGATGAGAAACGAGGCTAACTTTTTTTTTCAAAATTTCAAAAAACATGGGCTATAACCTTTCGTTTTTGTCATTTCGTCATTTTTTTCAAATCTTCAAAAATGATGAAAAACGGCGCGCTATAGTATGCCGTACGATATGGGCTATAGCCCATGGTCCAAAATGATGAGAAACGAGGCTAACTTTTTTTTTCAAAATTTCAAAAAACATGGGCTATAACCTTTCGTTTTTGTCATTTCGTCATTTTTTTCAAATCTTCAAAAATGATGAAAAACGGCGCGCTATAGTATGCCGTACGATATGGGCTATAGCCCATGGTCCAAAATGATGAGAAACGAGGCTAACTTTTTTTTTCAAAATTTCAAAAAACATGGGCTATAACCCATCGTTTTTGTCATTTCGTAATTTTTTTCAAATCTTTAAAAATGATGAAAAACGGCGCGCTATAGTATGCCGTACGATATGGGCTACAGCCCATGGTCCAAAATGATGAGAAACGAGGCTAACTTTTTTTTTCAAAATTTCAAAAAACATGGGCTATAACCTTTCGTTTTTGTCATTTCGTCATTTTTTTCAAATCTTCAAAAATGATGAAAAACGGTGCGCTATAGTATGCCGTACGATATGGGCTATAGCCCATGGTCCAAAATGATGAGAAACGAGGCTAACTTTTTTTTTCAAAATTTCAAAAAACATGGGCTATAACCTTTCGTTTTTGTCATTTCGTCATTTTTTTCAAATCTTCAAAAATGATGAAAAACGGCGCGCTATAGTATGCCGTACGATATGGGCTATAGCCCATGGTCCAAAATGATGAGAAACGAGGCTAACTTTTTTTTTCAAAATTTCAAAAAACATGGGCTATAACCTTTCGTTTTTGTCATTTCGTATTTTTTTTTCAAATCTTTAAAAATGATGAAAAACGGCGCGCTATAGTATGCCGTACGATATGGGCTATAGCCCATGGTCCAAAATGATGAGAAACGAGGCTAACTTTTTTTTTCAAAATTTCAAAAAACATGGGCTATAACCTTTCGTTTTTGTCATTTCGTCATTTTTTTCAAATCTTCAAAAATGATGAAAAACGGCGCGCTATAGTATGCCGTACGATATGGGCTATAGCCCATGGTCCAAAATGATGAGAAACGAGGCTAACTTTTTTTTTCAAAATTTCAAAAAACATGGGCTATAACCTTTCGTTTTTGTCATTTCGTAATTTTTTTCAAATCTTTAAAAATGATGAAAAACGGCGCGCTATAGTATGCCGTACGATATGGGCTATAGCCCATGGTCCAAAATGATGAGAAACGAGGCTAACTTTTTTTTTCAAAATTTCAAAAAACATGGGCTATAACCTTTCGTTTTTGTCATTTCGTCATTTTTTTCAAATCTTCAAAAATGATGAAAAACGGCGCGCTATAGTATGCCGTACGATATGGGCTATAGCCCATGGTCCAAAATGATGAGAAACGAGGCTAACTTTTTTTTTCAAAATTTCAAAAAACATGGGCTATAACCTTTCGTTTTTGTCATTTTGTCACTTTTTTCAAATCTTCAAAAATGATGAAAAACGGCGCGCTATAGTATGCCGTACGATATGGGCTATAGCCCATGGTCCAAAATGATGAGAAACGAGGCTAACTTTTTTTTTCAAAATTTCTAAAAACATGGGCTATAACCCATCGTTTTTGTCATTTCGTCATTTTTTTCAAATCTTCAAAAACGATGAAAAACAGCGCGCTATAGTATGCTGTACGATATGGGCTATAGCCCATGGTCCAAAATGATGAGAAACGAGGCTAAGTTTTTTTTTCAAAATTTCAAAAAACATGGGCTATAACCTTTCGTTTTTGTCATTTTGTCATTTTTTTCAAATCTTCAAAAATGATGAAAAACGGCGCGCTATAGTATGCCGTACGATATGGGCTATAGCCCATGGTCCAAAATGATGAGAAATGAGGCTAACTTTTTTTTTCAAAATTTCAAAAAACATGGGCTATAACCTTTCGTTTTTGTCATTTCGTCATTTTTTTCAAATCTTCAAAAATGATGAAAAACGGCGCGCTATAGTATGCCGTACGATATGGGCTATAGCCCATGGTCCAAAATGATGAGAAACGAGGCTAACTTTTTTTTTCAAAATTTCAAAAAACATGGGCTATAACCTTTCGTTTTTGTCATTTCGTCATTTTTTTCAAATCTTCAAAAATGATGAAAAACGGCGCGCTATAGTATGCCGTACGATATGGGCTATAGCCCATGGTCCAAAATGATGAGAAACGAGGCTAACTTTTTTTTTCAAAATTTCAAAAAACATGGGCTATAACCTTTCGTTTTTGTCATTTCGTAATTTTTTTCAAATCTTTAAAAATGTTGAAAAACGGCGCGCTATAGTATGCCGTACGATATGGGCTATAGCCCATGGTCCAAAATGATGAGAAATGAGGCTAACTTTTTTTTTCAAAATTTCAAAAAACATGGGCTATAACCTTTCGTTTTTGTCATTTCGTCATTTTTTTCAAATCTTCAAAAATGATGAAAAACGGCGCGCTATAGTATGCCGTACGATATGGGCTATAGCCCATGGTCCAAAATGATGAGAAATGAGGCTAACTTTTTTTTTCAAAATTTCAAAAAACATGGGCTATAACCTTTCGTTTTTGTCATTTCGTCATTTTTTTCAAATCTTCAAAAATGATGAAAAACGGCGCGCTATAGTATGCCGTACGATATGGGCTATAGCCCATGGTCCAAAATGATGAGAAACGAGGCTAACTTTTTTTTTCAAAATTTCAAAAAACATGGGCTATAACCTTTCGTTTTTGTCATTTCGTCATTTTTTTCAAATCTTCAAAAATGATGAAAAACGGCGCGCTATAGTATGCCGTACGATATGGGCTATAGCCCATGGTCCAAAATGATGAGAAACGAGGCTAACTTTTTTTTTCAAAATTTCAAAAAACATGGGCTATAACCTTTCGTTTTTGTCATTTCGTCATTTTTTTCAAATCTTCAAAAATGATGAAAAACGGCGCGCTATAGTATGCCGTACGATATGGGCTATAGCCCATGGTCCAAAATGATGAGAAACGAGGCTAACTTTTTTTTTCAAAATTTCAAAAAACATGGGCTATAACCTTTCGTTTTTGTCATTTTGTCACTTTTTTCAAATCTTCAAAAATGATGAAAAACGGCGCGCTATAGTATGCCGTACGATATGGGCTATAGCCCATGGTCCAAAATGATGAGAAACGAGGCTAACTTTTTTTTTCAAAATTTCTAAAAACATGGGCTATAACCCATCGTTTTTGTCATTTCGTCATTTTTTTCAAATCTTCAAAAACGATGAAAAACAGCGCGCTATAGTATGCTGTACGATATGGGCTATAGCCCATGGTCCAAAATGATGAGAAACGAGGCTAAGTTTTTTTTTCAAAATTTCAAAAAACATGGGCTATAACCTTTCGTTTTTGTCATTTTGTCATTTTTTTCAAATCTTCAAAAATGATGAAAAACGGCGCGCTATAGTATGCCGTACGATATGGGCTATAGCCCATGGTCCAAAATGATGAGAAATGAGGCTAACTTTTTTTTTCAAAATTTCAAAAAACATGGGCTATAACCTTTCGTTTTTGTCATTTCGTCATTTTTTTCAAATCTTCAAAAATGATGAAAAACGGCGCGCTATAGTATGCCGTACGATATGGGCTATAGCCCATGGTCCAAAATGATGAGAAACGAGGCTAACTTTTTTTTTCAAAATTTCAAAAAACATGGGCTATAACCTTTCGTTTTTGTCATTTCGTCATTTTTTTCAAATCTTCAAAAATGATGAAAAACGGCGCGCTATAGTATGCCGTACGATATGGGCTATAGCCCATGGTCCAAAATGATGAGAAACGAGGCTAACTTTTTTTTTCAAAATTTCAAAAAACATGGGCTATAACCTTTCGTTTTTGTCATTTCGTAATTTTTTTCAAATCTTTAAAAATGTTGAAAAACGGCGCGCTATAGTATGCCGTACGATATGGGCTATAGCCCATGGTCCAAAATGATGAGAAATGAGGCTAACTTTTTTTTTCAAAATTTCAAAAAACATGGGCTATAACCTTTCGTTTTTGTCATTTCGTCATTTTTTTCAAATCTTCAAAAATGATGAAAAACGGCGCGCTATAGTATGCCGTACGATATGGGCTATAGCCCATGGTCCAAAATGATGAGAAATGAGGCTAACTTTTTTTTTCAAAATTTCAAAAAACATGGGCTATAACCTTTCGTTTTTGTCATTTCGTCATTTTTTTCAAATCTTCAAAAATGATGAAAAACGGCGCGCTATAGTATGCCGTACGATATGGGCTATAGCCCATGGTCCAAAATGATGAGAAACGAGGCTAACTTTTTTTTTCAAAATTTCAAAAAACATGGGCTATAACCTTTCGTTTTTGTCATTTCGTCATTTTTTTCAAATCTTCAAAAATGATGAAAAACGGCGCGCTATAGTATGCCGTACGATATGGGCTATAGCCCATGGTCCAAAATGATGAGAAACGAGGCTAACTTTTTTTTTCAAAATTTCAAAAAACATGGGCTTTTCGTTTTTGTCATTTCGTAATTTTTTTCAAATCTTTAAAAATGTTGAAAAACGGCGCGCTATAGTATGCCGTACGATATGGGCTATAGCCCATGGTCCAAAATGATGAGAAACGAGGCTAACTTTTTTTTTCAAAATTTCAAAAAACATGGGCTATAACCTTTCGTTTTTGTCATTTCGTCATTTTTTTCAAATCTTCAAAAATGATGAAAAACGGCGCGCTATAGTATGCCGTACGATATGGGCTATAGCCCATGGTCCAAAATGATGAGAAACGAGGCTAACTTTTTTTTTCAAAATTTCAAAAAACATGGGCTATAACCTTTCGTTTTTGTCATTTCGTAATTTTTTTCAAATCTTTAAAAATGATGAAAAACGGCGCGCTATAGTATGCCGTACGATATGGGCTATAGCCCATGGTCCAAAATGATGAGAAACGAGGCTAACTTTTTTTTTCAAAATTTCAAAAAACATGGGCTATAACCTTTCGTTTTTGTCATTTCGTAATTTTTTTCAAATCTTTAAAAATGATGAAAAACGGCGCGCTATAGAATGCCGTACGATATGGGCTATAGCCCATGGTCCAAAATGATGAGAAACAAGGCTAACTTTTTTTTTCAAAATTTCAAAAAACATGGGCTATAACCTTTCGTTTTTGTCATTTCGTCATTTTTTTCAAATCTTCAAAAATGATGAAAAACGGCGCGCTATAGTATGCCGTACGATATGGGCTATAGCCCATGGTCCAAAATGATGAGAAACGAGGCTAACTTTTTTTTTCAAAATTTAAAAAAACATGGGCTATAACCTTTCGTTTTTGTCATTTCGTAATTTTTTTCAAATCTTTAAAAATGATGAAAAACGGCGCGCTATAGAATGCCGTACGATATGGGCTATAGCCCATGGTCCAAAATGATGAGAAACGAGGCTAACTTTTTTTTCAAAATTTCAAAAAACATGGGCTATAACCTTTCGTTTTTGTCATTTCGTCATTTTTTTCAAATCTTCAAAAATGATGAAAAACGGCGCGCTATAGTATGCCGTACGATATGGGCTATAGCCCATGGTCCAAAATGATGAGAAACGAGGCTAAGTTTTTTTTTCAAAATTTCAAAAAACATGGGCTATAACCTTTCGTTTTTGTCATTTTGTCATTTTTTTCAAATCTTCAAAAATGATGAAAAACGGCGCGCTATAGTATGCCGTACGATATGGGCTATAGCCCATGGTCCAAAATGATGAGAAACGAGGCTAACTTTTTTTTTCAAAATTTAAAAAAACATGGGCTATAACCTTTCGTTTTTGTCATTTCGTCATTTTTTTCAAATCTTCAAAAATGATGAAAAACGGCGCGCTATAGTATGCCGTACGATATGGGCTATAGCCCATGGTCCAAAATGATGAGAAACGAGGCTAACTTTTTTTTTCAAAATTTCAAAAAACATGGGCTATAACCTTTCGTTTTTGTCATTTCGTCATTTTTTTCAAATCTTCAAAAATGATGAAAAACGGCGCGCTATAGTATGCCGTACGATATGGGCTATAGCCCATGGTCCAAAATGATGAGAAACGAGGCTAACTTTTTTTTTCAAAATTTCAAAAAACATGGGCTATAACCTTTCGTTTTTGTCATTTCGTAATTTTTTTCAAATCTTTAAAAATGATGAAAAACGGCGCGCTATAGTATGCCGTACGATATGGGCTATAGCCCATGGTCCAAAATGATGAGAAACGAGGCTAACTTTTTTTTTCAAAATTTCAAAAAACATGGACCTTTCGTTTTTGTCATTTCGTAATTTTTTTCAAATCTTTAAAAATGATGAAAAACGGCGCGCTATAGAATGCCGTACGATATGGGCTATAGCCCATGGTCCAAAATGATGAGAAACGAGGCTAACTTTTTTTTTCAAAATTTCAAAAAACATGGGCTATAACCTTTCGTTTTTGTCATTTCGTCATTTTTTTCAAATCTTCAAAAATGATGAAAAACGGCGCGCTATAGTATGCCGTACGATATGGGCTATAGCCCATGGTCCAAAATGATGAGAAACGAGGCTAAGTTTTTTTTTCAAAATTTCAAAAAACATGGGCTATAACCTTTCGTTTTTGTCATTTTGTCATTTTTTTCAAATCTTCAAAAATGATGAAAAACGGCGCGCTATAGTATGCCGTACGATATGGGCTATAGCCCATGGTCCAAAATGATGAGAAACGAGGCTAACTTTTTTTTTCAAAATTTCAAAAAACATGGGCTATAACCTTTCGTTTTTGTCATTTCGTAATTTTTTTCAAATCTTTAAAAATGTTGAAAAACGGCGCGCTATAGTATGCCGTACGATATGGGCTATAGCCCATGGTCCAAAATGATGAGAAACGAGGCTAACTTTTTTTTTCAAAATTTCAAAAAACATGGGCTATAACCTTTCGTTTTTGTCATTTCGTCATTTTTTTCAAATCTACAAAAATGATGAAAAACGGCGCGCTATAGTATGCCGTACGATATGGGCTATAGCCCATGGTCCAAAATGATGAGAAACGAGGCTAACTTTTTTTTTCAAAATTTCAAAAAACATGGGCTATAACCTTTCGTTTTTGTCATTTCGTAATTTTTTTCAAATCTTTAAAAATGATGAAAAACGGCGCGCTATAGTATACCGTACGATATGGGCTATAGCCCATGGTCCAAAATGATGAGAAACGAGGCTAACTTTTTTTTTCAAAATTTCAAAAAACATGGGCTATAACCTTTCGTTTTTGTCATTTCGTAATTTTTTTCAAATCTTTAAAAATGATGAAAAACGGCGCGCTATAGAATGCCGTACGATATGGGCTATAGCCCATGGTCCAAAATGATGAGAAACGAGGCTAACTTTTTTTTTCAAAATTTAAAAAAACATGGGCTATAACCTTTCGTTTTTGTCATTTCGTCATTTTTTTCAAATCTTCAAAAACGATGAAAAACGGCGCGCTATAGTATGCTGTACGATATGGGCTATAGCCCATGGTCCAAAATGATGAGAAACGAGGCTAAGTTTTTTTTTCAAAATTTCAAAAAACATGGGCTATAACCTTTCGTTTTTGTCATTTTGTCATTTTTTTCAAATCTTCAAAAATGATGAAAAACGGCGCGCTATAGTATGCCGTACGATATGGGCTATAGCCCATGGTCCAAAATGATGAGAAATGAGGCTAACTTTTTTTTTCAAAATTTCAAAAAACATGGGCTATAACCTTTCGTTTTTGTCATTTCGTCATTTTTTTCAAATCTTCAAAAATGATGAAAAACGGCGCGCTATAGTATGCCGTACGATATGGGCTATAGCCCATGGTCCAAAATGATGAGAAACGAGGCTAACTTTTTTTTTCAAAATTTCAAAAAACATGGGCTATAACCCATCGTTTTTGTCATTTCGTAATTTTTTCAAATCTTTAAAAATGATGAAAAACGGCGCGCTATAGTATGCCGTACGATATGGGCTATAGCCCATGGTCCAAAATGATGAGAAACGAGGCTAACTTTTTTTTTCAAAATTTCAAAAAACATGGGCTATAACCTTTCGTTTTTGTCATTTCGTCATTTTTTTCAAATCTTCAAAAATGATGAAAAACGGCGCGCTATAGTATGCCGTACGATATGGGCTATAGCCCATGGTCCAAAATGATGAGAAACGAGGCTAACTTTTTTTTTCAAAATTTCAAAAAACATGGGCTATAACCTTTCGTTTTTGTCATTTTGTCACTTTTTTCAAATCTTCAAAAATGATGAAAAACGGCGCGCTATAGTATGCCGTACGATATGGGCTATAGCCCATGGTCCAAAATGATGAGAAACGAGGCTAACTTTTTTTTTCAAAATTTCTAAAAACATGGGCTATAACCCATCGTTTTTGTCATTTCGTCATTTTTTTCAAATCTTCAAAAACGATGAAAAACGGCGCGCTATAGTATGCTGTACGATATGGGCTATAGCCCATGGTCCAAAATGATGAGAAACGAGGCTAAGTTTTTTTTTCAAAATTTCAAAAAACATGGGCTATAACCTTTCGTTTTTGTCATTTTGTCATTTTTTTCAAATCTTCAAAAATGATGAAAAACGGCGCGCTATAGTATGCCGTACGATATGGGCTATAGCCCATGGTCCAAAATGATGAGAAATGAGGCTAACTTTTTTTTTCAAAATTTCAAAAAACATGGGCTATAACCTTTCGTTTTTGTCATTTCGTCATTTTTTTCAAATCTTCAAAAATGATGAAAAACGGCGCGCTATAGTATGCCGTACGATATGGGCTATAGCCCATGGTCCAAAATGATGAGAAACGAGGCTAACTTTTTTTTTCAAAATTTCAAAAAACATGGGCTATAACCTTTCGTTTTTGTCATTTCGTCATTTTTTTCAAATCTTCAAAAATGATGAAAAACGGCGCGCTATAGTATGCCGTACGATATGGGCTATAGCCCATGGTCCAAAATGATGAGAAACGAGGCTAACTTTTTTTTTCAAAATTTCAAAAAACATGGGCTATAACCTTTCGTTTTTGTCATTTCGTCATTTTTTTCAAATCTTCAAAAATGATGAAAAACGGCGCGCTATAGTATGCCGTACGATATGGGCTATAGCCCATGGTCCAAAATGATGAGAAACGAGGCTAACTTTTTTTTTCAAAATTTCAAAAAACATGGGATATAACCTTTCGTTTTTGTCATTTCGTCATTTTTTTCAAATCTTCAAAAATGATGAAAAACGGCGCGCTATAGTATGCCGTACGATATGGGCTATAGCCCATGGTCCAAAATGATGAGAAACGAGGCTAACTTTTTTTTTCAAAATTTCAAAAAACATGGGCTATAACCCATCGTTTTTGTCATTTCGTAATTTTTTTCAAATCTTTAAAAATGATGAAAAACGGCGCGCTATAGTATGCCGTACGATATGGGCTATAGCCCATGGTCCAAAATGATGAGAAACGAGGCTAACTTTTTTTTTCAAAATTTCAAAAAACATGGGCTATAACCTTTCGTTTTTGTCATTTCGTCATTTTTTTCAAATCTTCAAAAATGATGAAAAACGGCGCGCTATAGTATGCCGTACGATATGGGCTATAGCCCATGGTCCAAAATGATGAGAAACGAGGCTAACTTTTTTTTTCAAAATTTCAAAAAACATGGGCTATAACCTTTCGTTTTTGTCATTTCGTCATTTTTTTCAAATCTTCAAAAATGATGAAAAACGGCGCGCTATAGTATGCCGTACGATATGGGCTATAGCCCATGGTCCAAAATGATGAGAAACGAGGCTAACTTTTTTTTTCAAAATTTCAAAAAACATGGGCTATAACCTTTCGTTTTTGTCATTTCGTCATTTTTTTCAAATCTTCAAAAATGATGAAAAACGGCGCGCTATAGTATGCCGTACGATATGGGCTATAGCCCATGGTCCAAAATGATGAGAAACGAGGCTAACTTTTTTTTTCAAAATTTCAAAAAACATGGGCTATAACCTTTCGTTTTTGTCATTTCGTCATTTTTTTCAAATCTTCAAAAATGATGAAAAACGGCGCGCTATAGTATGCCGTACGATATGGGCTATAGCCCATGGTCCAAAATGATGAGAAACGAGGCTAACTTTTTTTTTCAAAATTTCAAAAAACATGGGCTATAACCTTTCGTTTTTGTCATTTCGTCATTTTTTTCAAATCTTCAAAAATGATGAAAAACGGCGCGCTATAGTATGCCGTACGATATGGGCTATAGCCCATGGTCCAAAATGATGAGAAACGAGGCTAACTTTTTTTTTCAAAATTTCAAAAAACATGGGCTATAACCTTTCGTTTTTGTCATTTCGTATTTTTTTTTCAAATCTTTAAAAATGATTAAAAACGGCGCGCTATAGTATGCCGTACGATATGGGCTATAGCCCATGGTCCAAAATGATGAGAAACGAGGCTAACTTTTTTTTTCAAAATTTCAAAAAACATGGGCTTTAACCTTTCGTTTTTGTCATTTCGTAATTTTTTTCAAATCTTTAAAAATGATGAAAAACGGCGCGCTATAGTATGCCGTACGATATGGGCTATAGCCCATGGTCCAAAATGATGAGAAACGAGGCTAACTTTTTTTTTCAAAATTTCAAAAAACATGGGCTATAACCTTTCGTTTTTGTCATTTCGTCATTTTTTTCAAATCTTCAAAAATGATGAAAAACGGCGCGCTATAGTATGCCGTACGATATGGGCTATAGCCCATGGTCCAAAATGATGAGAAACGAGGCTAACTTTTTTTTTCAAAATTTCAAAAAACATGGGCTATAACCTTTCGTTTTTGTCATTTTGTCACTTTTTTCAAATCTTCAAAAATGATGAAAAACGGCGCGCTATAGTATGCCGTACGATATGGGCTATAGCCCATGGTCCAAAATGATGAGAAACGAGGCTAACTTTTTTTTTCAAAATTTCTAAAAACATGGGCTATAACCCATCGTTTTTGTCATTTCGTCATTTTTTTCAAATCTTCAAAAACGATGAAAAACAGCGCGCTATAGTATGCTGTACGATATGGGCTATAGCCCATGGTCCAAAATGATGAGAAACGAGGCTAAGTTTTTTTTTCAAAATTTCAAAAAACATGGGCTATAACCTTTCGTTTTTGTCATTTTGTCATTTTTTTCAAATCTTCAAAAATGATGAAAAACGGCGCGCTATAGTATGCCGTACGATATGGGCTATAGCCCATGGTCCAAAATGATGAGAAACGAGGCTAACTTTTTTTTTCAAAATTTCAAAAAACATGGGCTATAACCTTTCGTTTTTGTCATTTCGTCATTTTTTTCAAATCTTCAAAAATGATGAAAAACGGCGCGCTATAGTATGCCGTACGATATGGGCTATAGCCCATGGTCCAAAATGATGAGAAACGAGGCTAACTTTTTTTTTCAAAATTTCAAAAAACATGGGCTATAACCTTTCGTTTTTGTCATTTCGTAATTTTTTTCAAATCTTTAAAAATGTTGAAAAACGGCGCGCTATAGTATGCCGTACGATATGGGCTATAGCCCATGGTCCAAAATGATGAGAAATGAGGCTAACTTTTTTTTTCAAAATTTCAAAAAACATGGGCTATAACCTTTCGTTTTTGTCATTTCGTCATTTTTTTCAAATCTTCAAAAATGATGAAAAACGGCGCGCTATAGTATGCCGTACGATATGGGCTATAGCCCATGGTCCAAAATGATGAGAAATGAGGCTAACTTTTTTTTTCAAAATTTCAAAAAACATGGGCTATAACCTTTCGTTTTTGTCATTTCGTCATTTTTTTCAAATCTTCAAAAATGATGAAAAACGGCGCGCTATAGTATGCCGTACGATATGGGCTATAGCCCATGGTCCAAAATGATGAGAAACGAGGCTAACTTTTTTTTTCAAAATTTCAAAAAACATGGGCTATAACCTTTCGTTTTTGTCATTTCGTCATTTTTTTCAAATCTTCAAAAATGATGAAAAACGGCGCGCTATAGTATGCCGTACGATATGGGCTATAGCCCATGGTCCAAAATGATGAGAAACGAGGCTAACTTTTTTTTTCAAAATTTCAAAAAACATGGGCTATAACCTTTCGTTTTTGTCATTTCGTCATTTTTTTCAAATCTTCAAAAATGATGAAAAACGGCGCGCTATAGTATGCCGTACGATATGGGCTATAGCCCATGGTCCAAAATGATGAGAAACGAGGCTAACTTTTTTTTTCAAAATTTCAAAAAACATGGGCTATAACCTTTCGTTTTTGTCATTTCGTATTTTTTTTTCAAATCTTTAAAAATGATGAAAAACGGCGCGCTATAGTATGCCGTACGATATGGGCTATAGCCCATGGTCCAAAATGATGAGAAACGAGGCTAACTTTTTTTTTCAAAATTTCAAAAAACATGGGCTATAACCTTTCGTTTTTGTCATTTCGTCATTTTTTTCAAATCTTCAAAAATGATGAAAAACGGCGCGCTATAGTATGCCGTACGATATGGGCTATAGCCCATGGTCCAAAATGATGAGAAACGAGGCTAACTTTTTTTTTCAAAATTTCAAAAAACATGGGCTATAACCTTTCGTTTTTGTCATTTCGTAATTTTTTTCAAATCTTTAAAAATGATGAAAAACGGCGCGCTATAGTATGCCGTACGATATGGGCTATAGCCCATGGTCCAAAATGATGAGAAACGAGGCTAACTTTTTTTTTCAAAATTTCAAAAAACATGGGCTATAACCTTTCGTTTTTGTCATTTCGTCATTTTTTTCAAATCTTCAAAAATGATGAAAAACGGCGCGCTATAGTATGCCGTACGATATGGGCTATAGCCCATGGTCCAAAATGATGAGAAACGAGGCTAACTTTTTTTTTCAAAATTTCAAAAAACATGGGCTATAACCTTTCGTTTTTGTCATTTTGTCACTTTTTTCAAATCTTCAAAAATGATGAAAAACGGCGCGCTATAGTATGCCGTACGATATGGGCTATAGCCCATGGTCCAAAATGATGAGAAACGAGGCTAACTTTTTTTTTCAAAATTTCTAAAAACATGGGCTATAACCCATCGTTTTTGTCATTTCGTCATTTTTTTCAAATCTTCAAAAACGATGAAAAACAGCGCGCTATAGTATGCTGTACGATATGGGCTATAGCCCATGGTCCAAAATGATGAGAAACGAGGCTAAGTTTTTTTTTCAAAATTTCAAAAAACATGGGCTATAACCTTTCGTTTTTGTCATTTTGTCATTTTTTTCAAATCTTCAAAAATGATGAAAAACGGCGCGCTATAGTATGCCGTACGATATGGGCTATAGCCCATGGTCCAAAATGATGAGAAATGAGGCTAACTTTTTTTTTCAAAATTTCAAAAAACATGGGCTATAACCTTTCGTTTTTGTCATTTCGTCATTTTTTTCAAATCTTCAAAAATGATGAAAAACGGCGCGCTATAGTATGCCGTACGATATGGGCTATAGCCCATGGTCCAAAATGATGAGAAACGAGGCTAACTTTTTTTTTCAAAATTTCAAAAAACATGGGCTATAACCTTTCGTTTTTGTCATTTCGTCATTTTTTTCAAATCTTCAAAAATGATGAAAAACGGCGCGCTATAGTATGCCGTACGATATGGGCTATAGCCCATGGTCCAAAATGATGAGAAACGAGGCTAACTTTTTTTTTCAAAATTTCAAAAAACATGGGCTATAACCTTTCGTTTTTGTCATTTCGTAATTTTTTTCAAATCTTTAAAAATGTTGAAAAACGGCGCGCTATAGTATGCCGTACGATATGGGCTATAGCCCATGGTCCAAAATGATGAGAAATGAGGCTAACTTTTTTTTTCAAAATTTCAAAAAACATGGGCTATAACCTTTCGTTTTTGTCATTTCGTCATTTTTTTCAAATCTTCAAAAATGATGAAAAACGGCGCGCTATAGTATGCCGTACGATATGGGCTATAGCCCATGGTCCAAAATGATGAGAAATGAGGCTAACTTTTTTTTTCAAAATTTCAAAAAACATGGGCTATAACCTTTCGTTTTTGTCATTTCGTCATTTTTTTCAAATCTTCAAAAATGATGAAAAACGGCGCGCTATAGTATGCCGTACGATATGGGCTATAGCCCATGGTCCAAAATGATGAGAAACGAGGCTAACTTTTTTTTTCAAAATTTCAAAAAACATGGGCTATAACCTTTCGTTTTTGTCATTTCGTCATTTTTTTCAAATCTTCAAAAATGATGAAAAACGGCGCGCTATAGTATGCCGTACGATATGGGCTATAGCCCATGGTCCAAAATGATGAGAAACGAGGCTAACTTTTTTTTTCAAAATTTCAAAAAACATGGGCTTTTCGTTTTTGTCATTTCGTAATTTTTTTCAAATCTTTAAAAATGTTGAAAAACGGCGCGCTATAGAATGCCGTACGATATGGGCTATAGCCCATGGTCCAAAATGATGAGAAACGAGGCTAACTTTTTTTTTCAAAATTTCAAAAAACATGGGCTATAACCTTTCGTTTTTGTCATTTCGTCATTTTTTTCAAATCTTCAAAAATGATGAAAAACGGCGCGCTATAGTATGCCGTACGATATGGGCTATAGCCCATGGTCCAAAATGATGAGAAACGAGGCTAAGTTTTTTTTTCAAAATTTTAAAAAACATGGGCTATAACCTTTCGTTTTTGTCATTTTGTCATTTTTTTCAAATCTTCAAAAATGATGAAAAACGGCGCGCTATAGTATGCCGTACGATATGGGCTATAGCCCATGGTCCAAAATGATGAGAAACGAGGCTAACTTTTTTTTTCAAAATTTCAAAAAACATGGGCTATAACCTTTCGTTTTTGTCATTTCGTCATTTTTTTCAAATCTTCAAAAATGATGAAAAACGGCGCGCTATAGTATGCCGTACGATATGGGCTATAGCCCATGGTCCAAAATGATGAGAAACGAGGCTAACTTTTTTTTTCAAAATTTCAAAAAACATGGGCTATAACCTTTCGTTTTTGTCATTTCGTAATTTTTTTCAAATCTTTAAAAATGATGAAAAACGGCGCGCTATAGTATGCCGTACGATATGGGCTATAGCCCATGGTCCAAAATGATGAGAAACGAGGCTAACTTTTTTTTTCAAAATTTCAAAAAACATGGGCTATAACCTTTCGTTTTTGTCATTTCGTAATTTTTTTCAAATCTTTAAAAATGATGAAAAACGGCGCGCTATAGAATGCCGTACGATATGGGCTATAGCCCATGGTCCAAAATGATGAGAAACGAGGCTAACTTTTTTTTTCAAAATTTCAAAAAACATGGGCTATAACCTTTCGTTTTTGTCATTTCGTCATTTTTTTCAAATCTTCAAAAATGATGAAAAACGGCGCGCTATAGTATGCCGTACGATATGGGCTATAGCCCATGGTCCAAAATGATGAGAAACGAGGCTAAGTTTTTTTTTCAAAATTTCAAAAAACATGGGCTATAACCTTTCGTTTTTGTCATTTTGTCATTTTTTTCAAATCTTCAAAAATGATGAAAAACGGCGCGCTATAGTATGCCGTACGATATGGGCTATAGCCCATGGTCCAAAATGATGAGAAACGAGGCTAACTTTTTTTTTCAAAATTTCAAAAAACATGGGCTATAACCTTTCGTTTTTGTCATTTCGTCATTTTTTTCAAATCTTCAAAAATGATGAAAAACGGCGCGCTATAGTATGCCGTACGATATGGGCTATAGCCCATGGTCCAAAATGATGAGAAACGAGGCTAACTTTTTTTTTCAAAATTTCAAAAAACATGGGCTATAACCTTTCGTTTTTGTCATTTCGTCATTTTTTTCAAATCTTCAAAAATGATGAAAAACGGCGCGCTATAGTATGCCGTACGATATGGGCTATAGCCCATGGTCCAAAATGATGAGAAACGAGGCTAACTTTTTTTTTCAAAATTTCAAAAAACATGGGCTATAACCTTTCGTTTTTGTCATTTCGTCATTTTTTTCAAATCTTCAAAAATGATGAAAAACGGCGCGCTATAGTATGCCGTACGATATGGGCTATAGCCCATGGTCCAAAATGATGAGAAACGAGGCTAACTTTTTTTTTCAAAATTTCAAAAAACATGGGCTATAACCTTTCGTTTTTGTCATTTCGTCATTTTTTTCAAATCTTCAAAAATGATGAAAAACGGCGCGCTATAGTATGCCGTACGATATGGGCTATAGCCCATGGTCCAAAATGATGAGAAACGAGGCTAACTTTTTTTTTCAAAATTTCAAAAAACATGGGCTATAACCTTTCGTTTTTGTCATTTCGTATTTTTTTTCAAATCTTTAAAAATGATGAAAAACGGCGCGCTATAGTATGCCGTACGATATGGGCTATAGCCCATGGTCCAAAATGATGAGAAACGAGGCTAACTTTTTTTTTCAAAATTTCAAAAAACATGGGCTATAACCTTTCGTTTTTGTCATTTCGTCATTTTTTTCAAATCTTCAAAAATGATGAAAAACGGCGCGCTATAGTATGCCGTACGATATGGGCTATAGCCCATGGTCCAAAATGATGAGAAACGAGGCTAACTTTTTTTTTCAAAATTTCAAAAAACATGGGCTATAACCTTTCGTTTTTGTCATTTCGTAATTTTTTTCAAATCTTTAAAAATGATGAAAAACGGCGCGCTATAGTATGCCGTACGATATGGGCTATAGCCCATGGTCCAAAATGATGAGAAACGAGGCTAACTTTTTTTTTCAAAATTTCAAAAAACATGGGCTATAACCTTTCGTTTTTGTCATTTCGTCATTTTTTTCAAATCTTCAAAAATGATGAAAAACGGCGCGCTATAGTATGCCGTACGATATGGGCTATAGCCCATGGTCCAAAATGATGAGAAACGAGGCTAACTTTTTTTTTCAAAATTTCAAAAAACATGGGCTATAACCTTTCGTTTTTGTCATTTTGTCACTTTTTTCAAATCTTCAAAAATGATGAAAAACGGCGCGCTATAGTATGCCGTACGATATGGGCTATAGCCCATGGTCCAAAATGATGAGAAACGAGGCTAACTTTTTTTTTCAAAATTTCTAAAAACATGGGCTATAACCCATCGTTTTTGTCATTTCGTCATTTTTTTCAAATCTTCAAAAACGATGAAAAACAGCGCGCTATAGTATGCTGTACGATATGGGCTATAGCCCATGGTCCAAAATGATGAGAAACGAGGCTAAGTTTTTTTTTCAAAATTTCAAAAAACATGGGCTATAACCTTTCGTTTTTGTCATTTTGTCATTTTTTTCAAATCTTCAAAAATGATGAAAAACGGCGCGCTATAGTATGCCGTACGATATGGGCTATAGCCCATGGTCCAAAATGATGAGAAATGAGGCTAACTTTTTTTTTCAAAATTTCAAAAAACATGGGCTATAACCTTTCGTTTTTGTCATTTCGTCATTTTTTTCAAATCTTCAAAAATGATGAAAAACGGCGCGCTATAGTATGCCGTACGATATGGGCTATAGCCCATGGTCCAAAATGATGAGAAACGAGGCTAACTTTTTTTTTCAAAATTTCAAAAAACATGGGCTATAACCTTTCGTTTTTGTCATTTCGTCATTTTTTTCAAATCTTCAAAAATGATGAAAAACGGCGCGCTATAGTATGCCGTACGATATGGGCTATAGCCCATGGTCCAAAATGATGAGAAACGAGGCTAACTTTTTTTTTCAAAATTTCAAAAAACATGGGCTATAACCTTTCGTTTTTGTCATTTCGTAATTTTTTTCAAATCTTTAAAAATGTTGAAAAACGGCGCGCTATAGTATGCCGTACGATATGGGCTATAGCCCATGGTCCAAAATGATGAGAAATGAGGCTAACTTTTTTTTTCAAAATTTCAAAAAACATGGGCTATAACCTTTCGTTTTTGTCATTTCGTCATTTTTTTCAAATCTTCAAAAATGATGAAAAACGGCGCGCTATAGTATGCCGTACGATATGGGCTATAGCCCATGGTCCAAAATGATGAGAAATGAGGCTAACTTTTTTTTTCAAAATTTCAAAAAACATGGGCTATAACCTTTCGTTTTTGTCATTTCGTCATTTTTTTCAAATCTTCAAAAATGATGAAAAACGGCGCGCTATAGTATGCCGTACGATATGGGCTATAGCCCATGGTCCAAAATGATGAGAAACGAGGCTAACTTTTTTTTTCAAAATTTCAAAAAACATGGGCTTTTCGTTTTTGTCATTTCGTAATTTTTTTCAAATCTTTAAAAATGTTGAAAAACGGCGCGCTATAGTATGCCGTACGATATGGGCTATAGCCCATGGTCCAAAATGATGAGAAACGAGGCTAACTTTTTTTTTCAAAATTTCAAAAAACATGGGCTATAACCTTTCGTTTTTGTCATTTCGTAATTTTTTTCAAATCTTTAAAAATGATGAAAAATGGCGCGCTATAGAATGCCGTACGATATGGGCTATAGCCCATGGTCCAAAATGATGAGAAACGAGGCTAACTTTTTTTTTCAAAATTTCAAAAAACATGGGCTATAACCTTTCGTTTTTGTCATTTCGTCATTTTTTTCAAATCTTCAAAAATGATGAAAAACGGCGCGCTATAGTATGCCGTACGATATGGGCTATAGCCCATGGTCCAAAATGATGAGAAACGAGGCTAAGTTTTTTTTTCAAAATTTTAAAAAACATGGGCTATAACCTTTCGTTTTTGTCATTTTGTCATTTTTTTCAAATCTTCAAAAATGATGAAAAACGGCGCGCTATAGTATGCCGTACGATATGGGCTATAGCCCATGGTCCAAAATGATGAGAAACAAGGCTAACTTTTTTTTTCAAAATTTCAAAAAACATGGGCTATAACCTTTCGTTTTTGTCATTTCGTCATTTTTTTCAAATCTTCAAAAATGATGAAAAACGGCGCGCTATAGTATGCCGTACGATATGGGCTATAGCCCATGGTCCAAAATGATGAGAAACGAGGCTAACTTTTTTTTTCAAAATTTCAAAAAACATGGGCTATAACCTTTCGTTTTTGTCATTTCGTAATTTTTTTCAAATCTTTAAAAATGATGAAAAACGGCGCGCTATAGTATGCCGTACGATATGGGCTATAGCCCATGGTCCAAAATGATGAGAAACGAGGCTAACTTTTTTTTTCAAAATTTCAAAAAACATGGGCTATAACCTTTCGTTTTTGTCATTTCGTAATTTTTTTCAAATCTTTAAAAATGATGAAAAACGGCGCGCTATAGAATGCCGTACGATATGGGCTATAGCCCATGGTCCAAAATGATGAGAAACGAGGCTAACTTTTTTTTTCAAAATTTCAAAAAACATGGGCTATAACCTTTCGTTTTTGTCATTTCGTCATTTTTTTCAAATCTTCAAAAATGATGAAAAACGGCGCGCTATAGTATGCCGTACGATATGGGCTATAGCCCATGGTCCAAAATGATGAGAAACGAGGCTAAGTTTTTTTTTCAAAATTTCAAAAAACATGGGCTATAACCTTTCGTTTTTGTCATTTTGTCATTTTTTTCAAATCTTCAAAAATGATGAAAAACGGCGCGCTATAGTATGCCGTACGATATGGGCTATAGCCCATGGTCCAAAATGATGAGAAACGAGGCTAACTTTTTTTTTCAAAATTTCAAAAAACATGGGCTATAACCTTTCGTTTTTGTCATTTCGTCATTTTTTTCAAATCTTCAAAAATGATGAAAAACGGCGCGCTATAGTATGCCGTACGATATGGGCTATAGCCCATGGTCCAAAATGATGAGAAACGAGGCTAACTTTTTTTTTCAAAATTTCAAAAAACATGGGCTATAACCTTTCGTTTTTGTCATTTCGTCATTTTTTTCAAATCTTCAAAAATGATGAAAAACGGCGCGCTATAGTATGCCGTACGATATGGGCTATAGCCCATGGTCCAAAATGATGAGAAACGAGGCTAACTTTTTTTTTCAAAATTTCAAAAAACATGGGCTATAACCTTTCGTTTTTGTCATTTCGTAATTTTTTTCAAATCTTTAAAAATGATGAAAAACGGCGCGCTATAGTATGCCGTACGATATGGGCTATAGCCCATGGTCCAAAATGATGAGAAACGAGGCTAACTTTTTTTTTCAAAATTTCAAAAAACATGGACCTTTCGTTTTTGTCATTTCGTAATTTTTTTCAAATCTTTAAAAATGATGAAAAACGGCGCGCTATAGAATGCCGTACGATATGGGCTATAGCCCATGGTCCAAAATGATGAGAAACGAGGCTAACTTTTTTTTTCAAAATTTCAAAAAACATGGGCTATAACCTTTCGTTTTTGTCATTTCGTCATTTTTTTCAAATCTTCAAAAATGATGAAAAACGGCGCGCTATAGTATGCCGTACGATATGGGCTATAGCCCATGGTCCAAAATGATGAGAAACGAGGCTAAGTTTTTTTTTCAAAATTTCAAAAAACATGGGCTATAACCTTTCGTTTTTGTCATTTTGTCATTTTTTTCAAATCTTCAAAAATGATGAAAAACGGCGCGCTATAGTATGCCGTACGATATGGGCTATAGCCCATGGTCCAAAATGATGAGAAACGAGGCTAACTTTTTTTTTCAAAATTTCAAAAAACATGGGCTATAACCTTTCGTTTTTGTCATTTCGTAATTTTTTTCAAATCTTTAAAAATGTTGAAAAACGGCGCGCTATAGTATGCCGTACGATATGGGCTATAGCCCATGGTCCAAAATGATGAGAAACGAGGCTAACGTTTTTTTTCAAAATTTCAAAAAACATGGGCTATAACCTTTCGTTTTTGTCATTTCGTCATTTTTTTCAAATCTTCAAAAATGATGAAAAACGGCGCGCTATAGTATGCCGTACGATATGGGCTATAGCCCATGGTCCAAAATGATGAGAAACGAGGCTAACTTTTTTTTTCAAAATTTCAAAAAACATGGGCTATAACCTTTCGTTTTTGTCATTTCGTAATTTTTTTCAAATCTTTAAAAATGATGAAAAACGGCGCGCTATAGTATACCGTACGATATGGGCTATAGCCCATGGTCCAAAATGATGAGAAACGAGGCTAACTTTTTTTTTCAAAATTTCAAAAAACATGGGCTATAACCTTTCGTTTTTGTCATTTCGTAATTTTTTTCAAATCTTTAAAAATGATGAAAAACGGCGCGCTATAGAATGCCGTACGATATGGGCTATAGCCCATGGTCCAAAATGATGAGAAACGAGGCTAACTTTTTTTTTCAAAATTTCAAAAAACATGGGCTATAACCTTTCGTTTTTGTCATTTCGTCATTTTTTTCAAATCTTCAAAAATGATGAAAAACGGCGCGCTATAGTATGCCGTACGATATGGGCTATAGCCCATGGTCCAAAATGATGAGAAACGAGGCTAAGTTTTTTTTTCAAAATTTCAAAAAACATGGGCTATAACCTTTCGTTTTTGTCATTTTGTCATTTTTTTCAAATCTTCAAAAATGATGAAAAACGGCGCGCTATAGTATGCCGTACGATATGGGCTATAGCCCATGGTCTAAAATGATGAGAAACGAGGCTAACTTTTTTTTTCAAAATTTCAAAAAACATGGGCTATAACCTTTCGTTTTTGTCATTTCGTCATTTTTTTCAAATCTTCAAAAATGATGAAAAACGGCGCGCTATAGTATGCCGTACGATATGGGCTATAGCCCATGGTCCAAAATGATGAGAAACGAGGCTAACTTTTTTTTTCAAAATTTCAAAAAACATGGGCTATAACCTTTCGTTTTTGTCATTTCGTCATTTTTTTCAAATCTTCAAAAATGATGAAAAACGGCGCGCTATAGTATGCCGTACGATATGGGCTATAGCCCATGGTCCAAAATGATGAGAAACGAGGCTAACTTTTTTTTTCAAAATTTCAAAAAACATGGGCTATAACCTTTCGTTTTTGTCATTTCGTAATTTTTTTCAAATCTTTAAAAATGATGAAAAACGGCGCGCTATAGTATGCCGTACGATATGGGCTATAGCCCATGGTCCAAAATGATGAGAAACGAGGCTAACTTTTTTTTTCAAAATTTCAAAAAACATGGACCTTTCGTTTTTGTCATTTCGTAATTTTTTTCAAATCTTTAAAAATGATGAAAAACGGCGCGCTATAGAATGCCGTACGATATGGGCTATAGCCCATGGTCCAAAATGATGAGAAACGAGGCTAACTTTTTTTTTCAAAATTTCAAAAAACATGGGCTATAACCTTTCGTTTTTGTCATTTCGTCATTTTTTTCAAATCTTCAAAAATTATGAAAAACGGCGCGCTATAGTATGCCGTACGATATGGGCTATAGCCCATGGTCCAAAATGATGAGAAACGAGGCTAAGTTTTTTTTTCAAAATTTCAAAAAACATGGGCTATAACCTTTCGTTTTTGTCATTTTGTCATTTTTTTCAAATCTTCAAAAATGATGAAAAACGGCGCGCTATAGTATGCCGTACGATATGGGCTATAGCCCATGGTCCAAAATGATGAGAAACGAGGCTAACTTTTTTTTTAAAATTTCAAAAAACATGGGCTATAACCTTTCGTTTTTGTCATTTCGTAATTTTTTTCAAATCTTTAAAAATGTTGAAAAACGGCGCGCTATAGTATGCCGTACGATATGGGCTATAGCCCATGGTCCAAAATGATGAGAAACGAGGCTAACGTTTTTTTTCAAAATTTCAAAAAACATGGGCTATAACCTTTCGTTTTTGTCATTTCGTCATTTTTTTCAAATCTTCAAAAATGATGAAAAACGGCGCGCTATAGTATGCCGTACGATATGGGCTATAGCCCATGGTCCAAAATGATGAGAAACGAGGCTAACTTTTTTTTTCAAAATTTCAAAAAACATGGGCTATAACCTTTCGTTTTTGTCATTTCGTAATTTTTTTCAAATCTTTAAAAATGATGAAAAACGGCGCGCTATAGTATACCGTACGATATGGGCTATAGCCCATGGTCCAAAATGATGAGAAACGAGGCTAACTTTTTTTTTCAAAATTTCAAAAAACATGGGCTATAACCTTTCGTTTTTGTCATTTCGTAATTTTTTTCAAATCTTTAAAAATGATGAAAAACGGCGCGCTATAGAATGCCGTACGATATGGGCTATAGCCCATGGTCCAAAATGATGAGAAACGAGGCTAACTTTTTTTTTCAAAATTTCAAAAAACATGGGCTATAACCTTTCGTTTTTGTCATTTCGTCATTTTTTTCAAATCTTCAAAAATGATGAAAAACGGCGCGCTATAGTATGCCGTACGATATGGGCTATAGCCCATGGTCCAAAATGATGAGAAACGAGGCTAAGTTTTTTTTTCAAAATTTTAAAAAACATGGGCTATAACCTTTCGTTTTTGTCATTTTGTCATTTTTTTCAAATCTTCAAAAATGATGAAAAACGGCGCGCTATAGTATGCCGTACGATATGGGCTATAGCCCATGGTCCAAAATGATGAGAAACGAGGCTAACTTTTTTTTCCAAAATTTCAAAAAACATGGGCTATAACCTTTCGTTTTTGTCATTTCGTCATTTTTTTCAAATCTTCAAAAATGATGAAAAACGGCGCGCTATAGTATGCCGTACGATATGGGCTATAGCCCATGGTCCAAAATGATGAGAAACGAGGCTAACTTTTTTTTTCAAAATTTCAAAAAACATGGGCTATAACCTTTCGTTTTTGTCATTTCGTAATTTTTTTCAAATCTTTAAAAATGATGAAAAACGGCGCGCTATAGTATGCCGTACGATATGGGCTATAGCCCATGGTCCAAAATGATGAGAAACGAGGCTAACTTTTTTTTTCAAAATTTCAAAAAACATGGGCTATAACCTTTCGTTTTTGTCATTTCGTAATTTTTTTCAAATCTTTAAAAATGATGAAAAACGGCGCGCTATAGAATGCCGTACGATATGGGCTATAGCCCATGGTCCAAAATGATGAGAAACGAGGCTAACTTTTTTTTTCAAAATTTCAAAAAACATGGGCTATAACCTTTCGTTTTTGTCATTTCGTCATTTTTTTCAAATCTTCAAAAATGATGAAAAACGGCGCGCTATAGTATGCCGTACGATATGGGCTATAGCCCATGGTCCAAAATGATGAGAAACGAGGCTAAGTTTTTTTTTCAAAATTTCAAAAAACATGGGCTATAACCTTTCGTTTTTGTCATTTTGTCATTTTTTTCA
Organism: Protomyctophum bolini; assembly: GCF_963924005.1. Classification (NCBI taxonomy): domain Eukaryota; kingdom Metazoa; phylum Chordata; class Actinopteri; order Myctophiformes; family Myctophidae; genus Protomyctophum; species Protomyctophum bolini. Next base: position 37,412 of record NW_027665446.1, on the reverse strand, counting down.
AATCTTCAAAAATGATGAAAAACGGCGCGCTATAGTATGCCGTACGATATGGGCTATAGCCCATGGTCCAAAATGATGAGAAACGAGGCTAACTTTTTTTTTCAAAATTTCAAAAAACATGGGCTATAACCTTTCGTTTTTGTCATTTCGTCATTTTTTTCAAATCTTCAAAAATGATGAAAAACGGCGCGCTATAGTATGCCGTACGATATGGGCTATAGCCCATGGTCCAAAATGATGAGAAACGAGGCTAACTTTTTTTTTCAAAATTTCAAAAAACATGGGCTATAACCTTTCGTTTTTGTCATTTCGTAATTTTTTTCAAATCTTTAAAAATGATGAAAAACGGCGCGCTATAGAATGCCGTACGATATGGGCTATAGCCCATGGTCCAAAATGATGAGAAACGAGGCTAACTTTTTTTTTCAAAATTTCAAAAAACATGGGCTATAACCTTTCGTTTTTGTCATTTCGTCATTTTTTTCAAATCTTCAAAAATGATGAAAAACGGCGCGCTATAGTATGCCGTACGATATGGGCTATAGCCCATGGTCCAAAATGATGAGAAACGAGGCTAAGTTTTTTTTTCAAAATTTCAAAAAACATGGGCTATAACCTTTCGTTTTTGTCATTTTGTCATTTTTTTCAAATCTTCAAAAATGATGAAAAACGGCGCGCTATAGTATGCCGTACGATATGGACTATAGCCCATGGTCCAAAATGATGAGAAACGAGGCTAACTTTTTTTTTCAAAATTTCAAAAAACATGGGCTATAACCTTTCGTTTTTGTCATTTCGTCATTTTTTTCAAATCTTCAAAAATGATGAAAAACGGCGCGCTATAGTATGCCGTACGATATGGGCTATAGCCCATGGTCCAAAATGATGAGAAACGAGGCTAACTTTTTTTTTCAAAATTTCAAAAAACATGGGCTATAACCTTTCGTTTTTGTCATTTCGTCATTTTTTTCAAATCTTCAAAAATGATGAAAAACGGCGCGCTATAGTATGCCGTACGATATGGGCTATAGCCCATGGTCCAAAATGATGAGAAACGAGGCTAACTTTTTTTTTCAAAATTTCAAAAAACATGGGCTATAACCTTTCGTTTTTGTCATTTCGTAATTTTTTCAAATCTTTAAAAATGATGAAAAACGGCGCGCTATAGTATGCCGTACGATATGGGCTATAGCCCATGGTCCAAAATGATGAGAAACGAGGCTAACTTTTTTTTTCAAAATTTCAAAAAACATGGGCTATAACCTTTCGTTTTTGTCATTTCGTAATTTTTTTCAAATCTTTAAAAATGATGAAAAACGGCGCGCTATAGAATGCCGTACGATATGGGCTATAGCCCATGGTCCAAAATGATGAGAAACGAGGCTAACTTTTTTTTTCAAAATTTCAAAAAACATGGGCTATAACCTTTCGTTTTTGTCATTTCGTAATTTTTTTCAAATCTTTAAAAATGTTGAAAAACGGCGCGCTATAGTATGCCGTACGATATGGGCTATAGCCCATGGTCCAAAATGATGAGAAACGAGGCTAACGTTTTTTTTCAAAATTTCAAAAAACATGGGCTATAACCTTTCGTTTTTGTCATTTCGTCATTTTTTTCAAATCTTCAAAAATGATGAAAAACGGCGCGCTATAGTATGCCGTACGATATGGGCTATAGCCCATGGTCCAAAATGATGAGAAACGAGGCTAACTTTTTTTTTCAAAATTTCAAAAAACATGGGCTATAACCTTTCGTTTTTGTCATTTCGTAATTTTTTTCAAATCTTTAAAAATGATGAAAAACGGCGCGCTATAGTATACCGTACGATATGGGCTATAGCCCATGGTCCAAAATGATGAGAAACGAGGCTAACTTTTTTTTTCAAAATTTCAAAAAACATGGGCTATAACCTTTCGTTTTTGTCATTTCGTAATTTTTTTCAAATCTTTAAAAATGATGAAAAACGGCGCGCTATAGAATGCCGTACGATATGGGCTATAGCCCATGGTCCAAAATGATGAGAAACGAGGCTAACTTTTTTTTTCAAAATTTCAAAAAACATGGGCTATAACCTTTCGTTTTTGTCATTTCGTCATTTTTTTCAAATCTTCAAAAATGATGAAAAACGGCGCGCTATAGTATGCCGTACGATATGGGCTATAGCCCATGGTCCAAAATGATGAGAAACGAGGCTAAGTTTTTTTTTCAAAATTTTAAAAAACATGGGCTATAACCTTTCGTTTTTGTCATTTTGTCATTTTTTTCAAATCTTCAAAAATGATGAAAAACGGCGCGCTATAGTATGCCGTACGATATGGGCTATAGCCCATGGTCCAAAATGATGAGAAACGAGGCTAACTTTTTTTTCCAAAATTTCAAAAAACATGGGCTATAACCTTTCGTTTTTGTCATTTCGTCATTTTTTTCAAATCTTCAAAAATGATGAAAAACGGCGCGCTATAGTATGCCGTACGATATGGGCTATAGCCCATGGTCCAAAATGATGAGAAACGAGGCTAACTTTTTTTTTCAAAATTTCAAAAAACATGGGCTATAACCTTTCGTTTTTGTCATTTCGTAATTTTTTTCAAATCTTTAAAAATGATGAAAAACGGCGCGCTATAGTATGCCGTACGATATGGGCTATAGCCCATGGTCCAAAATGATGAGAAACGAGGCTAACTTTTTTTTTCAAAATTTCAAAAAACATGGGCTATAACCTTTCGTTTTTGTCATTTCGTCATTTTTTTCAAATCTTCAAAAATGATGAAAAACGGCGCGCTATAGTATGCCGTACGATATGGGCTATAGCCCATGGTCCAAAATGATGAGAAACGAGGCTAACTTTTTTTTTCAAAATTTCAAAAAACATGGGCTATAACCTTTCGTTTTTGTCATTTCGTCATTTTTTTCAAATCTTCAAAAATGATGAAAAACGGCGCGCTATAGTATGCCGTACGATATGGGCTATAGCCCATGGTCCAAAATGATGAGAAACGAGGCTAACTTTTTTTTTCAAAATTTCAAAAAACATGGGCTATAACCTTTCGTTTTTGTCATTTCGTAATTTTTTTCAAATCTTTAAAAATGATGAAAAACGGCGCGCTATAGTATGCCGTACGATATGGGCTATAGCCCATGGTCCAAAATGATGAGAAACGAGGCTAACTTTTTTTTTCAAAATTTCAAAAAACATGGGCTATAACCTTTCGTTTTTGTCATTTCGTCATTTTTTTCAAATCTTCAAAAATGATGAAAAACGGCGCGCTATAGTATGCCGTACGATATGGGCTATAGCCCATGGTCCAAAATGATGAGAAACGAGGCTAACTTTTTTTTTCAAAATTTCAAAAAACATGGGCTATAACCTTTCGTTTTTGTCATTTCGTCATTTTTTTCAAATCTTCAAAAATGATGAAAAACGGCGCGCTATAGTATGCCGTACGATATGGGCTATAGCCCATGGTCCAAAATGATGAGAAACGAGGCTAACTTTTTTTTTCAAAATTTCAAAAAACATGGGCTATAACCTTTCGTTTTTGTCATTTCGTAATTTTTTTCAAATCTTTAAAAATGATGAAAAACGGCGCGCTATAGTATGCCGTACGATATGGGCTATAGCCCATGGTCCAAAATGATGAGAAACGAGGCTAACTTTTTTTTTCAAAATTTCAAAAAACATGGACCTTTCGTTTTTGTCATTTCGTAATTTTTTTCAAATCTTTAAAAATGATGAAAAACGGCGCGCTATAGAATGCCGTACGATATGGGCTATAGCCCATGGTCCAAAATGATGAGAAACGAGGCTAACTTTTTTTTTCAAAATTTCAAAAAACATGGGCTATAACCTTTCGTTTTTGTCATTTCGTCATTTTTTTCAAATCTTCAAAAATGATGAAAAACGGCGCGCTATAGTATGCCGTACGATATGGGCTATAGCCCATGGTCCAAAATGATGAGAAACGAGGCTAAGTTTTTTTTTCAAAATTTCAAAAAACATGGGCTATAACCTTTCGTTTTTGTCATTTCGTCATTTTTTTCAAATCTTCAAAAATGATGAAAAACGGCGCGCTATAGTATGCCGTACGATATGGGCTATAGCCCATGGTCCAAAATGATGAGAAACGAGGCTAACTTTTTTTTTCAAAATTTCAAAAAACATGGGCTATAACCTTTCGTTTTTGTCATTTCGTAATTTTTTTCAAATCTTTAAAAATGATGAAAAACGGCGCGCTATAGTATACCGTACGATATGGGCTATAGCCCATGGTCCAAAATGATGAGAAACGAGGCTAACTTTTTTTTTCAAAATTTCAAAAAACATGGGCTATAACCTTTCGTTTTTGTCATTTCGTAATTTTTTTCAAATCTTTAAAAATGATGAAAAACGGCGCGCTATAGAATGCCGTACGATATGGGCTATAGCCCATGGTCCAAAATGATGAGAAACGAGGCTAACTTTTTTTTTCAAAATTTCAAAAAACATGGGCTATAACCTTTCGTTTTTGTCATTTCGTCATTTTTTTCAAATCTTCAAAAATGATGAAAAACGGCGCGCTATAGTATGCCGTACGATATGGGCTATAGCCCATGGTCCAAAATGATGAGAAACGAGGCTAAGTTTTTTTTTCAAAATTTCAAAAAACATGGGCTATAACCTTTCATTTTGTCATTTTGTCATTTTTTTCAAATCTTCAAAAATGATGAAAAACGGCGCGCTATAGTATGCCGTACGATATGGGCTATAGCCCATGGTCCAAAATGATGAGAAACGAGGCTAACTTTTTTTTTCAAAATTTCAAAAAACATGGGCTATAACCTTTCGTTTTTGTCATTTCGTCATTTTTTTCAAATCTTCAAAAATGATGAAAAACGGCGCGCTATAGTATGCCGTACGATATGGGCTATAGCCCATGGTCCAAAATGATGAGAAACGAGGCTAACTTTTTTTTTCAAAATTTCAAAAAACATGGGCTATAACCTTTTGTTTTTGTCATTTCGTCATTTTTTTCAAATCTTCAAAAATGATGAAAAACGGCGCGCTATAGTATGCCGTACGATATGGGCTATAGCCCATGGTCCAAAATGATGAGAAACGAGGCTAACTTTTTTTTTCAAAATTTCAAAAAACATGGGCTATAACCTTTCGTTTTTGTCATTTCGTAATTTTTTTCAAATCTTTAAAAATGTTGAAAAACGGCGCGCTATAGTATGCCGTACGATATGGGCTATAGCCCATGGTCCAAAATGATGAGAAACGAGGCTAACTTTTTTTTTCAAAATTTAAAAAAACATGGGCTATTATAACCTTTCGTTTTTGTCATTTCGTAATTTTTTTCAAATCTTTAAAAATGATGAAAACGGCGCGCTATAGAATGCCGTACGATATGGGCTATAGCCCATGGTCCAAAATGATGAGAAACGAGGCTAACTTTTTTTTTCAAAATTTCAAAAAACATGGGCTATAACCTTTCGTTTTTGTCATTTCGTCATTTTTTTCAAATCTTCAAAAATGATGAAAAACGGCGCGCTATAGTATGCCGTACGATATGGGCTATAGCCCATGGTTCAAAATGATGAGAAACGAGGCTAACTTTTTTTTTTCAAAATTTCAAAAAACATGGGCTATAACCTTTCGTTTTTGTCATTTCGTCATTTTTTTCAAATCTTCAAAAATGATGAAAAACGGCGCGTTATAGTATGCCGTACGATATGGGCTATAGCCCATGGTCCAAAATGATGAGAAACGAGGCTAACTTTTTTTTTCAAAATTTCAAAAAACATGGGCTATAACCTTTCGTTTTTGTCATTTCGTCATTTTTTTCAAATCTTCAAAAATGATGAAAAACGGCGCGCTATAGTATGCCGTACGATATGGGCTATAGCCCATGGTCCAAAATGATGAGAAACGAGGCTAACTTTTTTTTTCAAAATTTCAAAAAACATGGGCTATAACCTTTCGTTTTTGTCATTTCGTAATTTTTTCAAATCTTTAAAAATGATGAAAAACGGCGCGCTATAGAATGCCGTACGATATGGGCTATAGCCCATGGTCCAAAATGATGAGAAACGAGGCTAACTTTTTTTTTCAAAATTTCAAAAAACATGGGCTATAACCTTTCGTTTTTGTCATTTCGTAATTTTTTTCAAATCTTCAAAAATGATGAAAAACGGCGCGCTATAGTATGCCGTACGATATGGGCTATAGCCCATGGTCCAAAATGATGAGAAACGAGGCTAACTTTTTTTTTCAAAATTTCAAAAACATGGGCTATAACCCATAGTTTTTGTCATTTCGTCATTTTTTTCAAATCCTCAAAAATGATGAAAAACGGCGCGCTATAGTATGCCGTACGATATGGGCTATAGCCCATGGTCCAAAATGATGAGAAACGAGGCTAACTTTTTTTTTCAAATTTTCAAAAACATGGGCTATAACCCATCGTTTTTGTCATTTCGTCATTTTTTTCAAATCCTCAAAAATGATGAAAAACGGCGCGCTATAGTATGCCGTACGATATGGGCTATAGCCCATGGTCCAAAATGATGAGAAACGAGGCTAACTTTTTTTTTCAAAATTTCAAAAACATGGGCTATAACCCATCGTTTTTGTCATTTCGTCATTTTTTTCAAATCCTCAAAAATGATGAAAAACGGCGCGCTATAGTATGCCGTACGATATGGGCTATAGCCCATGGTCCAAAATGATGAGAAACGAGGCTAACTTTTTTTTTCAAAATTTCAAAAACATGGGCTATAACCCATCGTTTTTGTCATTTCGTCATTTTTTTCAAATCCTCAAAAATGACGAAAAACGGCGCGCTATAGTATGCCGTACGATATGGGCTATAGCCCATGGTCCAAAATGATGAGAAACGAGGCTAACTTTTTTTTTCAAAATTTCAAAAACATGGGCTATAACCCATCGTTTTTGTCATTTCGTCATTTTTTTCAAATCCTCAAAAATGACGAAAAACGGGTCGCTATAGTATGCCGTACGATATGGGCTATAGCCCATGGTCCAAAATGATGAGAAACGAGGCTAACTTTTTTTTTCAAAATTTCAAAAACATGGGCTATAACCCATCGTTTTTGTCATTTCGTCATTTTTTTCAAATCCTCAAAAATGATGAAAAACGGCACGCTATAGTATGCCGTACGATATGGGCTATAGCCCATGGTCCAAAATGATGAGAAACGAGGCTAACTTTTTTTTTCAAAATTTCAAAAACATGGGCTATAACCCATCGTTTTTGTCATTTCGTCATTTTTTTCAAATCCTCAAAAATGATGAAAAACGGCGCGTTATAGTATGCCGTACGATATGGGCTATAGCCCATGGTCCAAAATGATGAGAAACGAGGCTAACTTTTTTTTTCAAAATTTCAAAAAACATGGGCTATAACCTTTTGTTTTTGTCATTTCGTAATTTTTTTCAAATCTTTAAAAATGTTGAAAAACGGCGCGCTATAGTATGCCGTACGATATGGGCTATAGCCCATGGTCCAAAATGATGAGAAACGAGGCTAACTTTTTGTTCCAAAATTTAAAAAAACATGGGCTATAACAGTCTATGGCTATAACCCATCGTTTTTGTCATTTTGTCATTTTTTTCAAATCCTCAAAAATGATGAAAAACGGCGCGCTATAGTATGCCGTACGATATGGGCTATAGCCCATGGTCCAAAATGATGAGAAACGAGGCTAACTTTTTTTTTCAAAATTACAAAAAACATGGGCTATAACCCATCGTTTTTGTCATTTCGTCATTTTTTTCAAATCCTCAAAAATGATGAAAAACGGCGCGCTATAGTATGCCGTACGATATGGGCTATAGCCCATGGTCCAAAATGATGAGAAACGAGGCTAACTTTTTTTTTCAAAATTTCAAAAAACATGGGCTATAACCCATCGTTTTTGTCATTTTGTCATTTTTTTCAAATCCTCAAAAATGATGAAAAACGGCGCGCTATAGTATGCCGTACGATATGGGCTATAGCCCATGGTCCAAAATGATGAGAAACGAGGCTAACTTTTTTTTTCAAAATTTCAAAAACATGGGCTATAACCCATCGTTTTTGTCATTTCGTCATTTTTTTCAAATCCTCAAAAATGATGAAAAACGGCGCGCTATAGCATGCCGTACGATATGGGCTATAGCCCATGGTCCAAAATGATGAGAAACGAGGCTAATTTTTTTTTCAAAATTTCAAAAAACATGGGCTATAACCCATCGTTTTTGTCATTTTGTCATTTTTTTCAAATCCTCAAAAATGATGAAAAACGGCGCGCTATAGTATGCCGTACGATATGGGCTATAGCCCATGGTCCAAAATGATGAGAAACGAGGCTAACTTTTTTTTTCAAAATTTAAAAAACATGGGCTATAACCCATCGTTTTTGTCATTTCGTATTTTTTTTCAAATCCTCAAAAATGATGAAAAACGGCGCGCTATAGTATGCCGTACGATATGGGCTATAGCCCATGGTCCAAAATGATGTGAAACGAGGCTAACTTCTTTTTTCAAAATTTCAAAAAACATGGGCTATAACCCATCGTTTTTGTCATTTTGTCATTTTTTTCAAATCCTCAAAAATGATGAAAAACGGCGCGCTATAGTATGCCGTACGATATGGGCTATAGCCCATGGTCCAAAATGATGAGAAACGAGGCTAACTTTTTTTTTCAAAATTTCAAAAACATGGGCTATAACCCATCAGTTTTGTCATTTCGTAATTTTTTTCAAATCCTCAAAAATGATGAAAAACGGCGCGCTATAGTATGCTGTACGATATGGGCTATAGCCCATGGTCCAAAATGATGAGAAACGAGGCTAACTTCTTTTTTCAAAATTTCAAAAAACATGGGCTATAACCCATCGTTTTTGTCATTTTGTCATTTTTTTCAAATCCTCAAAAATGATGAAAAACGGCGCGCTATAGTATGCCGTACGATATGGGCTATAGCCCATGGTCCAAAATGATGAGAAACGAGGCTAACTTTTTTTTTCAAAATTTCAAAAACATGGGCTATAACCCATCGTTTTTGTCATTTCGTCATTTTTTTTAAATCCTCAAAAATGATGAAAAACGGCGCGCTATAGTATGCTGTACGATATGGGCTATAGCCCATGGTCCAAAATGATGAGAAACGAGGCTAACTTTTTTTTTCAAAATTTCAAAAACATGGGCTATAACCCATCGTTTTTGTCATTTCGTCATTTTTTTTAAATCCTCAAAAATGATGAAAAACGGCGCGCTATAGTATGCTGTACGATATGGGCTATAGCCCATGGTCCAAAATGATGAGAAACGAGGCTAACTTTTTTTTTCAAAATTTCAAAAAACATGGGCTATAACCCATCGTTTTTGTCAAATTGCGGATTCACACCCACAATGGCCCATGAAGGAGAAGTTCCCCCATCTTCATTCTTCAGTCATCTTTTTGTAGGAATACTTTTAAAATAATTTTTCACAGAAATCTTTGCTTCTGGGGGATCCCTGGAACAAAATATTTTCAGATCTTTTCAAATACAGATAATTCTGGGGGTCCTACATGAAACACTGAGAACCACTGATATAGAAAGAGGTTTTTCAGAAAACGGTCATGATTTATAGAAGACATTAGTAGAATCTGCATAAGGGTGCACGGACAGCTCATGTGTTGCTTTTTCAGCAATTCAATTATATTTTAAAAGGGGGTTTAAGATGAATGCATTTTTATCACAAATATTAAAACTCTATATTCCCAACGGTTTAATGGTAATGAGTGTTTGTTCGGTGACAGGGGGTAGTCTCATCATCACCTCTCCAGCTCTTTAATTAATAGATTTCTTCTTTACTTTTGGAGCAATGGAACAAACAAAACAAAGTTGATAAATGGTGTTGGCATCACGACCGGAACATATTTACCAAAGAGCTGGAGAGAGACGGGGAGAGAGTGTATAGCAATGATCACTATCGGAATAGAACACTTATTTGAACAGAAAATACCACTTATACATCCCCTTTCATATGTTGGATAATGAGATAAAATACTCATGGTTCGACTGGGGACAAAAAGTGTTTTTGAATTACAACTCTGAAATTAACATTTTTCTTAGTGCTTGCCTCAACGCCAAACTTATGTCCGATGTGATCTCACTGTAGTATAGCACACTCCACTCCCATCATCTCCATCATTTTGTGTAAGGTCAACTGAAACGGTTCTATAATCGTGTCGTGTTTAGGCGTGGAGAGAAGAACATGCAACAAGGTTGTGTCTTCAAACCATGTGATTCCCATTGGAAATGCATTGAGGCGGCCATGACACACAGAAGACACAGGACACAAGTTTGTCTTGGGGAGCATACTTTGGTCCGACATATCATTGGTTCGAAGGAGCATTGGTCCGACTCGGGATAGGGTTGGGGGTTAGGTTTAGGTGTGCTGCCCCGTGCTCGGGATAGGGTTGGGGGTTAGGTTTAGGTGTGCTGCCCCGTGCTCGGGATAGGGTTGGGGGTTAGGTTTAGGTGTGCTGCCCCGTGCTCGGGATAGGGTTGGGGGTTAGGTTTAGGTTTAGGTGTGCTGCCCCGTGCTCGGGATAGGGTTGGGGGTTAGGTTTAGGTGTGCTGCCCCGTGCTCGCGGTTATGGTTAGGGTGAGGGTTTGGGGTAGGTAGTCGATGGGACCAATGGTATGTCGGACCAAAGTATAGTACCCGTTTGTCTTGCGTGTGTCTTAGGTGTGAGTGAGGCCTTCAGTGTTGCATGGAAATTAAGGCACTTACTTTTGGTGTTGTGTGTTAACGTGTCTGTCTTGATGATTCATTGAGTACAACTTAAGGGACCACATTGGAAACAAGCCCTGGGCAATTTTAGCTTTGTTTCAAAATGCTAATAACACATTCAATCAATCAATCAATCAAGACAAAATAAAAAAATAAAAACAAAGACAGAGACAGAAAAAAATAAAATAAAAAATAAAACACAGCTGCACGGATCTCCTGCCAGCGGACATCTGTCTTGTATGTGAGAGTACTGTACTGGAAAAATTATTTTATTATTTTTCATGAAGTGGGCTTTAGTAGAGCCGCTGCGTCTTCGCCTGGAATGGAGCCAGCTTGGTTTGGGCATCTGGTCAGGATGCCTCTCGAGCGTCTCCCTAGGGAGGTCCTCGATGCACGTCCCACTGGGAGGAGACCCTGGGGAAGACCAAGGACCACGTCCCACTGGGAGGAGACCCTGGGGAAGACCAAGGACCACGTCCCACTGGGAGGAGACCCTGGGGAAGACCAAGGACCACGTCCCACTGGGAGGAGACCCTGGGGAAGACCAAGGACCACGTCCCACTGGGAGGAGACCCCTGGGGAAGACCAAGGCGCATTTGGAAGGATTACATGGACTCACTGCAGGCCTTGGAACGCCTCGGGATCCCCCAGAAGGAAGTTGCTCTGGAGAGGGAAGTCTGGAGCTCTCTATAGATTGGTTAAAACTTTGTTTTATTGGTTAAAGCAAGTCCTATAGTTAAAACATGTTTTATTTGTATGTTTGTTTGGGTGTGTTTGGGCACGCACACACGCACGCACACACACACACACACACACGATTCACTTGCTGCATTGATAGTTTCTGTTTAAACAAATAATATCACTATCAATGTCATCCATCTGGTTACTGTTTTTTAGAGCTTCACAACGTACTTTGTAGGTATGTGGGGCTAAAATGGAGCTGTAAGCCGTCCGTACACGTAAATACACAGTGATTATTTCATGTTATTAATTTGCATTGATTTAAACCGCTGCATGTGTCCCGAGTACACATCCACACACAGTACACAAACATTATGTGGCAATAAAGTGATGTGATTTATTTCCAAGGTCGATCTTTCACTGTGAATAAAAGCATAAACCAAATGAAAGAGGCGTCACCGAATCAATAGATGTGAAATATCCACAGGCGCATTCTCGGATTGTTCATTCATCACCGCTTCCGGTGTGAGGGTCATTTTGAAAAGGTCGTCACGGTCGCTCACAGCTTGGCCAGCGTGGGAACCAGCAACTTTAACAACGGCATCCCAATGTTGGGCATGTCGGAGGCTAAACTATAACGATCTTTTGTAAAACGAAAATAGCACAACTTTTGCGATTGTGAGCTTATAGATCCGTTACTTTTCTGGATCATATTTCTTTTGTTAAGTGATAAAATAAATGATCTACAAGCTCATATGTACAAGCATGATGTGACACGTCGTGAGATTGTAGATCTGCTGTTTTCAAAATATTCGCCACTGTCAACACATTTGTGTGAGGGAACACATTGTTTATAGCCTAAGACCTGCTCTTGCGCTGAGACAAGTCATTAAATGTGTTGAAATGGATCACAAAGGTGTCATTCCAAAATACACAACGACGGTATTGAGATCGAGACCACCTTTGTCAGAGTGAAGCGACAGGACGAACAGTTCCGCTGACTAATACCCAGTGTTGTTATCAACGATTGCTCCGGGTCAAATAAAAAGGTAAAACAGACACACGACACAAATAAAATGAACCGCTTGATCCACTGTCACCAGAAGATAGAGCATGCTTAAAGTGAACGGCACATCGAGTGGCAAATTAAGCAACATGCAAAGTGAGTTTAACATTGTTTAACGTTGTTTAATGTAATCAGACATGACTTTTATGTTTGGAATCTGGATGCATGGGTTGTCATGGCCCGAAAGTAGTTTTTTGCCACTCAGTAGGCATTCCTGCATAACTTCTGGGTTTGATGATGTCACGTGCATACCCTCTATTGTATTGTTTATCAATGTGTTAACCCATTCTGACCTGAGATCAGATTCATACGAGGTTTCCACTGGACACACACTGGTCTGATTAACCCATTCTGACCTGAGATCAGATTCTAAAAATGTCAGTCGTTCTTCGATTTTTCAAAAAATAGCAGACCTACAAGCTCGTAGCGCGCCACTCGGTGGCGCGCTATGAGCTTGTAGATCTGCTGTTTTTCAATAGCTAAAGCATAACATGATGCTAACACCAAAACGGGTTCCCGGTCAGAATGGGTTAATGCATGTCTAGCTACTGAATGACCGACTGACCGCACACTTACACTAGGCTACCACAGAACCAAGAATATCTGCTTCATACTGTAGGCTACATGTCAGAAATAGATCTAAATGTGCCAAGTCTGTTCAACACGGCACTGGTTATTGATTACCATAAACGATGCATCGCTTAACACATTTAGTACCGGAACTGCATCAAAATAAAGGCGCTGCTTGCGCCGGAGTAATCGCCAGAGTAGTGATCGCTTCCATTTTGAAAGCCATGAACCGGAAATACTTTCTTAAAAAAGTTGACTGACAAAGTGCCATCACAATCTCCGATCATCTTAATATACTTATATACGCTACAAAAAGAGTTCATATTTTGCGGGAGAGACGGATGAGGAGCAGAAACGCAGCGCCAGCATATCGATCCATTCATCACCACGGAGAGCGCCCTGGATGAGGAGATACGAGTCATTCTTTCCGCCGCGCTAACATGGGAGTCAATGACAAGCTAATAGTTTCACAGAGCGTTAGCATACGGCAAGCGAAAAGCGAAATGCCAAAAAAAAAAAGAAGTAATTATTCTGAATATTATTATCTCGCCCCGCGTCGTTTGGACGTCGCTAGGACGTCCACAGACGTCTAAGGCACCTCTCGGTTCCAATCCTTATGACGTTTCAGGACGTATTATGTACAAAATGTGTTAACCACAATGGACCTCAGCGTCCCTATCCTGGGCATCTCATAATATAATTATAGGCAAACTTGGCATAGGCAAAAAAACTAAAGGTAAACATTTGCAGGAAAACAGCAGCTCTACAAGCTCACGATGTATCACGATGTGTTGATGTCCTATTTATATGGGTCTTTAACCCATTCTGACCTGAGATCAGATTCATACGAGGTTTCCACTGGACACACACTGGTCTGATGAACCCATTCTGACCTGAGAACAGATTCTAAAAAATGTCCGTCGTTCTTCGATTTTTCAAAAATAGCAGACCTACAAGCTCGTAGCGCGCCACTCGGTGGCGCGCTATGAGCTTGTAGATCTGCTATTTTTCAATAGCTAAAGCATAACATGATGCTAACACCGAAATGGGTTCCCGTTCAGAATGGGTCTTTAATGGCCTTCGCTTTAAACCAAGTTGAAACGATGACAACAGAAGATATAAAAAAAAATAGAGACAGCATCTCTGGGGTTTGTGTCCAATAATAAGCACCTCTTTTATGACCTTGCGGAGCTCTGTAACTGCTACAGGAAACACTGCTCATGGCTCCCGCTGGCGCCATCACGCTCCCCATCCATCCATTTCATTGAGTATCACTCCTTCTCCGTCGCTACAAAAAAAATGAAAATCTTCCTAAATTCCACTGCTTGGTGTGTTTGTTACTGTGCCTCGGCTGTTAGTCCTGATTGAATGACTGTCGTAAGCGAGGAGAGAAAAATATGTGGCCTTGAGAGAGAGAGAGAGAGAGAGAGAGAGAGAGAGAGAGAGAGAGAGAGAGACGGGACGACTGTTCATTTCTACTTGCAAAAAAAGAGATTTCAACCTTACTACTACTTTTTACTACTAGTTGCTATAAAGTGAACATTTGTGAAGTAGTACTTCACAATTCACAGTCCAAATGACTTTTCTTGTATTAATTTCTCACCCGTCGCGGCCTTGAATTCAGGGAGAATTATAGTTCTTGGTCACATTCCTTCACGGTGAATTAGAAAGAATAGAAACAAAAGAAGACAATACTCAATGAATTGAAGAAAATAGGGGCTCTGCATTAACAGCAAGAACGAAAATACATACATGGCCTGGATGCAACTGGGACGTATCCTCAGTGATGTATCCCAGGGTCATCACCAGGGACGTATCCTCAGTGATGTATCCCAAGGTCATCACCTGGGACGTATCCTCAGTGATGTATCCCAAGGTCATCGGGGTTTTCGGGTCTCTCGAACATCATACGCCTCACTCGGGTGACACAGCCGGGGTGATCAAGTCCCGACTTACGTCCCAGTAGCTATACCCTCGATCAGACCCACTAGGGAAAGACCAGGGCCACGCAATCCGTTGGAACTACTGTGCCGGGACTGAGAGGTACAATTCTGGTATGTGGAGGAACTATAGGCTCTGTGGGTTAAAGCCTCCAGTCCGGGCCCCTCCTACGTCTCACCAGGTCCCCTCCTGCTCTCACCAGGAGTACCGCCAGGACCCGTGCATTGCACCAGACTCCCAGCACCAGGACCCGTGCGTTGCACCAGACTCCCAGCACCAGAACCTGTGCGTTGCACCAGACTCCCAGCACCTGTAAAACAATACTATATCAACCATGAGCTAAACAAACTGAAGTGAGCGAGTGTGCCTGGGAGGGCGACCTGTATCTCGGCTTGTGTTGAAGCCCACACGCACACAGGCACAACACACACACACACACACACACACAAAAATAGTGACATTTTAGGTAATTTTAAAGTTTAAAATGACACGAAGAGGTGTTTGATCCTGGATATCAACATATACTGTACAAGTGACGAATAATTACAAAAAAGGGAAAAAAGTGTTGTTTTTTTCTTCTTGATATCGATACTGTGACAATAATATCAGCAAAATATACTTTTAATTCAAACAATGAAGAAAACACAGCAGATCCAGCTTACAATGTGTCACATCGTGACGCTTGTGAGCTTCTATAGTTTGAAAAGAAAAAGAAAGAAAAACTTTTGAAAGTATATAGCAGGGCTTAAAGTTCCACTATGTAAAGTCTATATATGTCCCATACGGATGAAAAGTTGCATTTAAAGGCAACAAATAATGCCGTCCGTCCCCGACTCTCTGTAGACGTATGAGCAGTGTTGGGGTAACGGCCTTAAGCCCAAACCACACCAAAGGGTCGAGACGGTTTTAGCGTTGACCCTAGTGATTCAACGCATGGAATCCAACGGCCCCCAAACCACACCAAAGGGTCGAGACGGTTTTAGCGTTGACCCTAGTGATTCAACGCATGGAATCCAATGGCCCCAAACCACACCAAAGGGTCGAGACGGTTTTAGCGTTGACCCTAGTGATTCAACGCATGGAATCCAATGGCCCCCAAACCACACCAAAGGGTCGAGACGGTTTTAGCGTTGACCCTAGTGATTCAACGCATGGAATCCAACGGCCCCAAACCACACCAAAGGGTCGAGACGGTTTTAGCGTTGACCCTAGTGATTCAACGCATGGAATCCAACGGCCCCAAACCACACCAAAGGGTTGAGACGGTCTGTAGCGTTAACTCCTTGCAACGGTTTGGACCCAAGGAGTTGCATGGTGACCCTTTGGTGTGGTCACTGGTGGTTAGGGCTTTACAGAGTCTCCTCGATACACTCTGTAGGGCAGTGGTTTGGCTCAGTTCACCCCCTCATCCACGGCACACACCTGAATTACATATTTCATAGAACATTTTGGCTTATTAATGTTACTAGACCGGTGCCCGGCTGTAGAGCACAGAGTCAGGGGAACGATGGAAGTTGGAGATCCACATGCCCCCACCCGGCTATGCAATACCCCGTTGAACCCGTGTCAGAGTACCCCGTTCCACCCATCCGTCTGTGACCATTTTATGGCCATATATGGAGATTTCCGGATATGTCTCTCTGGTGTCCCTTTATACCATGGAGTTCTGTGTCAGGCATGCCCAAATATGGAGTATTGTGATGTCAGAACAGGCCATGCAGCTGGAGCAGTCCAGAGCACTACACGGGAAGAGGACTTTTCGGGGCGGTTCTGGACAACCGTGGCGTGGGTCCAACCGACTCGACACCGGGCACTGTGGCGGCGTGGCTGGTGTGGAACGCGTGTGTCGAATAATATGAAGTCGTTGGGGCGAACGGTTCTCGAGTTACGCGAGACTACAGACGCGTATAGGTACAGAGACATGATGCATTTATATAGATATAGATGCATTGTAAACATGTCAATATTTGCCCCAAAGATACAGTATATGTCACGAGGAAAACTGGAGAGAATATTTGTTTCCATTTAGGACAGACTGAAAATATGTGTTACATACCGTAATATACTTGACGTTTAACCCCTTAAATGTCCTATTCCGGGGAGAACATCACAGAAAAGAGGCGATCTGATCTATACATCGGCTATTTGCGGTCATACTTGGTGTATTTACCTGAAAAAGAACACACAAAGTACAGTTTAATTCAGGTTCATTGTACTAAGTAGAGGGTCTGTGTATAGTTAAAGTATAACCCTGCTGTAGGGGTCAAACCCTGCCGTAGGGGTCAAACCCTGCTGTAGAGGTCAAGTGATTAAAAACCAGGAAAAGACAACACTGAAGCCGAATCCCAGACCATAATCATGGTATCGATATAATTATGGAAATATTGCCCAGCCCTAATGTAATGTACAGTGTGCTGGATTGCTTCCATTTGTACATCTTGTTATTAAGGAGCTAAACCAATTAACTTTTTTTTTTTTAACCCTGTACAAAATACAACGACTCAACTATAAGAACTCAACTATAAGAAAAAAAACAAAAAAAAAAAACAACACAATGGATAACTTTCATGTGATGGTTGACATCACGTGATTTGCACTTTGAAAATATACAAAATATCACTGTGTGGATTAATTGGCCCGTACTGCCCTGTCATTTTCTCCACAAGCACTCTGAAGCATGTTTTTTTTTTTGTTTATGTATTTACAATGTACAGTGTAGTACTGTGTGACATTAACACATTTCTAAATAAATATTGCAGTTTTTTTTTACAATGGTCCGTCCCTACATCTTGGATTTGTGGCGTTCCACCGTCCATAATCGTCACCTGAGCTTAACGAGGTCCTCTAGCCCTCTTTCTGTTCCTACGTTCCTGTGCTGTCTTTTCTCCGTAGTCCTTTTTTCTGAGCGGTGCGACCACTCCAAGGAAAAGCAATGTCCCTCCCTGTGTCCCGATGTTTAGAGTACCACTAGGGGGTGCTGTTGCACCACTCGCTTGTTCAGACTGTCTGATTTTTAATCCTTTCTCTTTCACTTGTTCTTCAACGCCCTCTCTCCAAAAATGAAATAAATAAATGGATTTCTAGGGAAAGAAATTACAAACAACCCAAAGTCTCACAAATTTGTCCTTGACTTTCTATTGAACTTAAGAAAGGAATTAAAAGCTCTATGCAAAAAGAAAAAAAGAAAAGAAAACTCAAGAGGGGGATGGGGGTCATAATACCAATCTATCAAAAAGGAAAAATAAAAAGGGAAACCTACACCTATAAATCACTAAGAACAAACTCAGTTCGTATGAACCCACGTCAGCATTTCTTCAGGAGTGTCACCGCAAAACACGTTCGTCAAACATGTGGCGACGCCCGTCGACATTCCCGTTGTCGTTCCGCTGGTTCCCGCTACGTCGCCGTAGTCGTTCGTTCGTTCGGGGGGTGCCGTCGCGTTCATGCCCATTTACAACTCCTGGGGGTTTTCTCTGCTTTAACTTGTTGCCTACACGGTTTACATATTCCTCTGTGGTAGGGGCTTGTTGTTCGCTCTGGGCTTTGTGTGTGTGTGTGTGTGCGCGTGCGTGCTTGTGTGTGTGTGTGTGTGTGTGTGGGGGGGGGTCTAGTTCGCATAAAAAATGTCTCTTCCGTTGACTGAATCGCACAGCGAGGAGAGGCGGCAGCGGCGATGGGGGAGTTATGACATTGGTTCTGAATACAGTGCCGGAGGGGGTTTTAAGAAACAGGAATAATAGCCTCCCATATCGGCTCCTCCATGTCCTTATCCTGTTCATAATTGTGCAAGTATATAAATGCCTCGAATCCAAGGGAGAGAAATAGTTCCTTTTTCTGTTTTTAACACGCCATTCTTCACTGCACACTTTAACAACATTCTACTAAAGCGGGGAGTATTATAGATTGTCCATTGTCCTGCAGCGCTTATTTTCAGCTCCCTCTGACAACTCTTGTGAAATGATTCTCTCCAGCAGTTAGTTGGGTAGTTGAAATATACCTTGTGCAACATTATTCTATGTTCTTTCATGGGTACACTATAGGGACAAGTCTCCTTTGACTATTATTAAAAAAAAATATGCCTCAAAGAAATCGTATAGAGTTTCATTATTATGACACAATGGTTAGCAATAATCAAAAGGCAGCCACAGCCAATGGCTGACTGGCAGAAGAAAAATAATGATTGCATTGTTACAAGAATAAGATAAAAGAAAAAAAACTTTTAGTATTGTAGCTCAAGGTATAAAATAAATCCCCAATAAATCCTTCCCCACCAATTCACTATCACATTGCCATGAAAGACAAAAAAGGTATTCATACGTTTTAGCAAACTGAATTTAGCATGTGGTGGTTCGAGACGCCCCTAATTATCACTCATAACAAATACATTCTTTATTACTTTTAGAATGTTATTGCCGTATAACAAATAAATATAAATATTTAGTATAAATTAATACTATTTAATGTATTTCACGTTGTTACCATTGACTTGTTTCTGAGCGAGTGATTCAGGAGGATTTGGCTTTCGGTATAGGAAGTCTAGAGCGCCTCATTTAGTAGTTTTCACACACCGGAAACAGCAGACCTACAACAACAAGCGGCAACAATAAACACAGCATGTGACGTCCCAATGTGACGCGCAATGTGAGCTTGTATAGACAGCGGGTTTGTAGATCGGCTTTTTCCGGTATGCACGATATACACTGGAGCGCAGCCACGTATAAACGCGGCTAAAGGGGGTATAGATGAAAGCTGCACGCGCGTAAACAAATGAAACCTTCATCTCCCCAACGGTTCTGTTCTCTGCCCTGTGGTTCTGTTCTCTGCCCTGTGGTTCTGTTCTCTGCCCTGTGGTTCTGTTCTCTGCCCTGTGGTTCTGTTCTCTGCCCTGTGGTTCTGTTCTCTGCCCTGTGGTTCTGTTCTCTGCCCTGTGGTTCCCTCTCCCGCCATCCACTCCAAAGGTTCTGTTCCCTGCCCTGTGGTTCCCTCTCCCGCCATCCACTCCAAAGGCATTACAGGTGAGCTGTATCCATTTAGTCCGTCTCTCTTCCCCCTCCCTCCCTCCCGTCTCTCTCCCCTTCCCGATCACAGATTGTCTTGTAGCCTCTCCATGTACGTTCTGATTTCCGATTGGCCCATGGGGTCCATGTCCTGACACACCCACTTGATGTCTTCCTGATCGCTCCCATTGGCCACCAGCACCGACGACTTGCCGCCGTAGGGCCCGCCTCCCCCTCCTCCTCCTCCGTCGTCATTGGGCAGCACGGTGGCGAAGGACGTGAACTTGACCCGCTTGCGTTTGGCGGTGCCGTTGAGCGGCTCCGCCCCCCCGCCGCCGCTGCACCCCCCCGCGTCCTTCATACCGCCGCCGGCCATCCCCGAGAGGCAGTGGGACCGCGGCTCGTTGGGCACCGAGCGGGGCAGGGTCTGCCCGTGGTGGGCCCCGCCCCGGTGGCCCCCGGGGCCCCCCCCGGGGCCCACCATGCTCAGGCCCATCCCGGCGCCGTTCAGCAGGCACTTGCTCTCCTCGTAGGCGCCGCCCTCGCCACCGCCTCCCAGGCGGTCGATGGCGGTGGTGCACTCCTCCGGGTGGTGGTGCAGTGCCCCCTGCTGGCCGTGGTCGGCCAGGAGGTCGGCCTCGTTGCCCAGCCACACCCAGTCGTGGGCGTGGTTCATGTTGCCCCCCGCCTCCAGCACCGGCAGCTGCTTGTGACGATATCTGCATGATGATAATAATAATATAATAATAATAATAATAATAATAATATGATGAAATGCACACAGCCGTCAAGCTCCCGGCGGAAAGAGTGCTACTTTTTTTTTTCTAGCCCATTCTGACCTGAGATCAGATTCTACAAATGTTCTTCTACATCCTGACAGTTTTCCATTCTGACCTGAGATCAGATTCTATAAATGTTCTTCTACATCCTGACAGTTTTCCATTCTGACCTGAGATCAGATTCTATAAATGTTCTTCTACATCCTGACAGTTTTCCATTCTGACCTGAGATCAGATTCTATAAATGTCTTCTACATCCTAACAGTTTTCTGAAAAAGCATTGTTTCTATGTCAGTCTATGTTCTTCGATTTTTCTAAAAATAGCAGACCTACAAGCTCGTAGAGCGCCACTCGGTGGCGCGCTATGAGCTTGTAGATCTGCTATTTTTAAATAGCTAAAGCATAACGGAATGCTAACCACCAAAAGGGGTTCCCGCCTAAAATGGGCTAGACGACAAATTGCAAAGTTATTTGCACAATCATCGACTGTGAAAATAAGCAAATTGCAAGCCTCGCTATTGTGACCTGTTTCCACACTGTTGCAGCAGAGAAGACATGAACTTTATTTACTGGAGTGGTTTTCCAACCTTGTTTTCTTCCTTGAAATATATACTTATATATATATATATGAAATATATACTATACTTATACTTATACTTATACGTATATTTTTAACTTAAGCCACATTCTCCTATGATGGTTTTATAACATTGCCGATCTACAAGCTCATGCAGTATTTTCACTATTTTTTTTTAAAAGTCTGAAACATTTTGTAGCATAAAAAAAAAATCTATCTAATACTATCTAATAAATCTATCTAATACTCTAATACTTCAACATTACAATATGTTATGTTGAAATGTTAAAGAATAGCATCTAAAATGACCATGTAATGCTGTACTTTTAATATCTTTTGATGACAAATATATTTTACGGAATATATATATTGCATCGGGTCAAATAATATACCTGGGTTTAGTGATGATGGCGTGACATATAAGTTGGGTTTAGTGTTCTAGGGTCTAGGATGTTATACGATTTTGCACTACGCCATTGATTGATTGATTGAAATATGTATTAACAGTTTGCAGAATTACAGTACATTTCAAGCACAAACTCAATACAAAGACTGTTAACTGTGAGTGGACGACCCAATTAAGCATTAAACTTGTTTACAACAGGGGGGGGAAAAACAGACAAAAGGCCCCAGCGATCTACTGAAACAGCTACCTGAAGGTGAAGCTGATGCAGTTGATGAGAAACACCAGTATGGCAAGGCAGAACACGCCCAGCAGGGCGTACATGCCGATCTCCAGGTCCGACAGGCCTCGGGGGGTCTGCGACAGGTCGCTCTCCCCGGCTCCGGGCACCTCCACCTGGGCAGGGTAGCTGCTGTAGTCCCCGGCCTGGCTGGGGCCTGCGCTGCCGCTGCCCCCGCGGCTGCTGCTGCTGCTACTGCTGCTGCCCCCGCTAGCGGCTTTACTGCCCGACGCGCGGTGCGTCACTGTGGTCTTGGTCGTCGTGCTGACCTGCATGGTGGTGACAGAGAGAGGAGGGACACGGCGGCCATGACGTCAAAGCAGTGTTTCCCAAGCAATTCAGTATTTTATCTGTGACGTGAGCGCCCCCTCCTGAGATACTTCCGGGTCCTGCTTTTGTGTCGCTTTTGTGTCCCCATTGAGTTATACCGTGACGCTCCGTCGGACTAAATTTGAGACGAAAACAACCACGAAAGTCTCATTTTACCGCTTTCCTCGCAACAACAAAGCTGCTGCTCTCCCAAATCTGGCTGTGACAGGCCGTCTGCCCCACACGGAATACTATCGCCATTTTATTTTATTGTGTCAACTAAATCTTCATTAATGCAAACTAGATTCAACATACTCAAGCCTGCACACATTCTAAATATGCACCCGAAATATTTTACAGAGCAAATGGACTGTTGCCACCTTCAATAATAATGATAATAATAGTCTTTATTGTCTCCACATCATATATATTTTTGTTGTCATGGACACTTGTACAAAACATTAATAATTCTACTCGAGTTTAGAACCATTAAGACCCATTTTAACCCTCAATGGCTTCCTTTCTGAAAAATAACGTCATTGTAAAAAGATTCACGCGTTTAGTTATTCTATTTACAATGAGATGCGGACGGGAGCTGGTGCCACTTGGACCCGGACGTAACGTAGCACTACAAAATGACGTCGTACTCTCTCTCTTCTCTCTCCACTATACTATACTTAAATACTGAATGGCTCGGCCATTTTTGGAGTTCATGGGAAATATCTTTATTTATTTATTTTACGTTCCCTACAATTAGTTTGAAATTATTGTTTCAAAAGAATTTAAAAAAAAAATTGACCCAGGG
Organism: Protomyctophum bolini; assembly: GCF_963924005.1. Taxonomy (NCBI): domain Eukaryota; kingdom Metazoa; phylum Chordata; class Actinopteri; order Myctophiformes; family Myctophidae; genus Protomyctophum; species Protomyctophum bolini. The sequence goes on along the minus strand of NW_027665446.1, from coordinate 14,236 downwards.
GGAGACACCATGTGTATATTTTGGGCCTTGAGTGAAAAGGTTTGGGAACCCCCCTGTGTTAGAGTCCAAACTTAGATCTCTTACTGTTTTCTTTATACTCAATTGCATGACGTTCTGCTCAGCATACACACTGCAGTCAGTGCAGGCGTTCCACTCTATATGCTGAACTGTGCCGCACAAGATTCATTACATTCATGGTTTTAATGAATATTCCTTATTACTGTTGTCCTTCTTCAACCTTTACACATAGTGTAAGGATACAAGCCAGGCAGCAGGCCTATATATCTAATATAACCACTCAAACTATTTTGTCTGTGGTTGCAAGATGAGACTATATAATACACTCAACCCCATTTTAAAAACACTATTTGAATTAACCGTTTTCTGTATTCTATTCATTCTCTGGGAATCCTTATTTCACGCACATTTTTCCATCCATCCATCCATCCGTTCATTCATGAAGGAAGTATCTTCTACCTTCCTCATTACCTTCCTCATGGCCCCCTCCTCTCTGTCTGAAGCAGAGTTGTTCTGTTTCCCGTCTCCAGCCTCCTTCCCTGCAGCCTTGTTCCTCTGCACGTTGGTGCTGTTGTCCCGGCCTCCTACTGTGGCTCCTCCTCCTCCTCCTTCCCCCTCCTCCTCCCGTCCTCCTCCTCCTCCTCCTCCCAGCACGCCTCCTCCTCCTCCTCCTCCTTTCTCCTCGCTCCACGCTCCGAACTTCACCCGGACGTTCCCCACTCCGGACGCCAGCACGCTCTTCCTCTTGGACTTCTGGCAGGTCTCCGAGATGACCATCTCCACGCGGACCAGCGCCCCCTGTCCCTCGCCCTCCGCCACCACGGACGGCCAGCGCTGCTCCTGACGGGAGACGCAAAGAGATTTGGAGTTGGAACTACACGTATAACATATTATGCACTGTAGGCTATGACATCGCAGCAAAATCACCCTACAGTAGAACACTAAAGCCGAGGTGATGTTCACCCGGTCGGTTATTTTTTCAAATTTTCATAATGTTGCTGATGTACAGTATGTGGTGGGTGGGTCTTTCAGTACCCTCATGATGCTCAGTGACATCGTAGAGGGTAGGTTTGTTTCCCTGCCCACACGTTTTCTTCTACAGGCAGGTGAATTCAGCCAGTTTAGTGATAGTTATTTTATTTTATTTATTATTATTTTATATGTCCCAGGAATGGGTGGAGTATTTGAGGTACTCTTCTTTGCCATGTATTGCTGACATGGCCACTTCAATATATTTTCCGATGAGAAATATTTGTTATGGGGAATATTACATTGGGTAAAATATACCCGAGTTTAGTGATGGTTTGACAAAGGGTACGTTTTAGTGTTCTAGGGTAAATGACTAAAGGCCAGTTTTCGGTGAAGAGGTGACCACTGTTTCGGTGGTTAGTAAAACAACAGAGAGATGTGTTGTGTGAGCGGTGACCACCGTGGCGTTACGTCCTGTTGTAGTTTTCGGTGGTCACCTTAATTATCACCTAAAACTGTGAATAGGCCTTTAGAGGCGTTCCCTATACTTCTAAAACTGAAGTGTGAATAGGCCTTTAGAGGCGTTCCCTATACTTCTAAAACTGAAGTGTGAATAGGCCTTTAGAGGCGTTCCCTAGACTTCTAAAACTGAAGTGTGAATAGGCCTTTAGAGGCGTTCCCTAGACTTCCCGGGGGTATATATGTGGGAGGAGCCTGGCTGGGCCGTGTACCTGATTGTTGGTGGAGATGACGCTCTCGTCCAGCGAGATGGCCGAGAGGAGGAAGTCCTTGGGGTCGTAGATGTCCAGAGGCGTCACCGAACCGTCACTGTACTGGATCCACGCGCTGATCGCTGCGTCCTGGGAGAGAGAGAGAGAGAGAGAGAGAGAGAGAGAGAGAGAGAGAGAGAGGAGGACAATGAGCCTACCGGTATATGTTATTTTATCTGGAGTTGTCCTTTAACCCATTCTGACCTGAGATCAGATTCTAAAAATGTCTTCTAAATCCTGACAGTTTTCTGCAAAAAGCTATGTTTCTGTGTCAGTGGTTATTCGATTTTTCAAAAATAACAGACCTACAAGCTCGTAGCGCGCCACTCGGTGGCGCGCTATGAGCTTGTAGATCTGCTATTTTTCAATAGCTAAAGCATGACATGATGCTAACACCAAAACCCCACCAGAATGGGTTAAGCCCTATATACTTTTTTGGGGGGTGTGAGAAATGGCGAATAAAATACTGTATCTGATCTACAACTCATCTACTGTATGATGACTATACCGCTAATCAGCTTATAGATCTGCCTTTTTTATGGCCATTAACCCATTATATAACATAATAAGGAAAATGCATGCATTTAGGTAATTGAGTCTGACCAGAGGCAGGGATTAAATCATATCGCCACAGGCCATCCCAAGTGGTCGACGCCTGGGGGGAGCGTGACCTTTTAGCGTGTGATCAGACCAGAGTATTACAGAGAGAACCGCTTGGAATTGGGAGACCTGGCAGCTCTTTAGTGCTGGGTGGTATAATTGACACTCTCAAGCACAAAGGAGGCCTTTGTTAATGAGACGTGGGTCTGATTGAAGCATGCTCTCATTGAAATGACCAATAATTAGATTATGTTTGTTGACCAGACGTGTGTGCACACAAAAAGGACCAGACTTTCTGGCACACGTACGCGCTGCAGAAAAGAACAAACTAATTAAAAAAATAGCATCGTAGGAAACAGCAGCACTACCATATGCACCACAAACCTGGAACAACATTCAATTTACAATTTAGGCATTTAACATTCGCTCTTAATCCGGAGAGATTTACAATAAGCGAGAACAACACAAGTTAACACATCAAATACATAGAAATAGTCCTCAAGAATCATAAGCAAGTTGAGAACCATAGCATCTGTCTAACAGTAGAATGTACAGTGAGGATGTACAGTGAAGCTATGAGTATACACATTATAGAGTGCTATACGTGCTACGTCTATACATACAATGCTAAATTACAAGTAAGACGCGTGAACGCGGGAAGCGAACGCAGCTGTTGTGGCAGTCTGACACACACACACAGAGCTTTATTTTTTAAAATATTTTTTAAGTTTTCTTTTTCTTAAGTTGCGTGCGTGTTGTGCGTGTGTGTGTGTGTGTGTGTTGTTTGTTTGTTTGTGTGGTCGTTAAGCAGCAGGAGGTCGCAATCACTGTTCAACTACTACTACTACTATTTCTTTGCGAACTGCTCCCTCTGGTGGCGGGCGGGTGGTGTTACAGCGTGACACACAGACACACACACACACACACTATATACTGTATATACTATGATTATGACTTTATTCTCTCTCTGCCCTTCATTCCAATGAAGACAAATTCTTCCAGACGACGCAAAATGCTTTTGTTAACAACCGTCCGTACGGTACCACTTCCAAGCACCGTGCACAGCAGCAGCTTGAGAGAGCCCCATAGCCCCATGGCAACAGAACCCTGGAGTCAGTACTAGAACTCTAGCTGTTTTTCTCAGAACTTGTCTTTTTAAGTGGACTTATATACCTCGCTGATTTCCCCTGATAGAAGCCCGCGGGCTTTGCCTTTAATCAGAACGCAGGGAGGATTGTGGAGGTAAGTAACACGGCGGGCGGTCTCCTCAACAAAAGTAATTACTGGACAACATTAACCCATTCTGACCGGGAACCCATTTTGGAACCCATTTAGCTATTGAAAAATAGCAGATCTACAAGCTCATAGCGCGCCACCGAGTGGCGCGCTACGAGCTTTTAGGTCTGCTATTTTTGAAAAATCGAAGAACGACTGACATTTTTTTAAATGTGATCTCAGGTCAGAATGGGTTAATCAGACCAGTGTGTGTCCAGTGGAAACCTCGTATGAATCTGATCTCAGGTCGGAATGGGTTAAGAACAACAATTTATCTCCCTCTCTCTCTCTCCGCCCTACAGTAAGTCTCTCTCTCTCTCTCTCTCTCTCTGATGTAGTTTTAGTCTTTTGAGTAAAATCTCATTTAGTCATATTTTACTCATCTGAAATGTCTATTTTATAGTTGACATAATATGAGATTTCAAGTCAACTAAAACTAGTATATTTAGTCGACAAAAGCATATTTCGGCGGGCCTTGATGGCGTCGTATAATGGATGATTTGCATTTAGCTTTATGGGGGGAAAAAATAGCAGATCTACAAGCTGCGACGCGTTGTGAGCTCATATGGATTGGCTAAATTTGGAGCAGCTGCATTATATGACTCGTCGTCTTTAGTTCGACCGGATCCATTCTCTTCTCCAAGTACCTCCCTCACATTTTAGTCTCGTTTTTTGTTTGTGGAGGAGATTTGTCAATACTACAATTTGTCATAGTTTTTGTCATCATAGCTTGGTTTTTATTATGTTCTCCTCGGTGGAAAAGGGTAGTTGAGGAACGTTGGGGAAATTCATGAGCTACAGAGACATATCTCTTTTAATTGTAATGAGCTGCTCTCAGTCCAATTATCCCTTTGATGGAGAGAGTGATAAAATAAGGAGAGAGAGAGAGAGAGAGAGATGGTTCGACTGAGAGAGGTGTGGGGGATTATGGGTATATGTGTGGGATTGTATGATGGATTAACCCATTCTGAACGGGAACCCATTTTGGTGTCAGCATCATGTTATGCTTTAGCTATTGAAAAATACCAGATCTACAAGCTCATAGCGCGCCACCGAGTGGCGCGCTACGAGCTTGTAGGTCTGCTATTTTTTTTAAAGGCGAAGAACGACTGACATTTTTAGAATCTGATCTGAGGTCAGAATGGGTTAATCAGACCAGTGTGTGTCCAGTGGAAACCTCGTATGAATCTGATCTCAGGTCAGAATGGGTTAAGAAAAAAAAGAGAGGGAGAGGCAGGAGAGGGGTGGAGGGAGGGAGGGAGGGGGGTGAGACAGGAGGAGAGGTAGAGAGGATGGAGGGAGGGAGGGGGGGGGTGTGAGACAGGAGGAGAGGTAGAGAGGATGGAGGGAGGGAGGGGGGGGGGTGAGACAGGAGGAGAGGTAGAGAGGATGGAGGGAGGGAGGGGGGGGGGGTGAGACAGGAGGAGAGGTAGAGAGGATGGAGGGAGGGAGGGAGGGGGGGTGTGAGACAGGAGGAGAGGTAGAGAGGATGCAACACCGTTGCAACCCAGAAAGTGCCAAAGTCTGCACGACAACAAAACCACACCCCTTATTCGTCTTAGCGAGCCGACAGTAACCCCTGGTCAAAAGCTTCCACGATTAGCTCCTGACGTGTGTAATTTTTCCCCATCTCTGCATTGCAGCAAACCCACAATTGTGCGTGCGTGCCGTGCACGCAGGTGCATGTGTGTGTGTGTGTGTGTGTGTGTGTGTGTGTGCGTGCGTGCGTGTGTGTGGTGGGGGGGGTTCGGTTGCCGTTGCGTGGGTGTGATTTGCACACAGAGAGCCTTCACGGTTAAATCACTTTGGGTTGTTACAGGGCTCCCATGTATCCAGTTAGCGGTCCAAAGGCGTCAGATTAGCAGAGTTCCGCTCCCCAAATCCTCCCCCGCCTACGAGCATTATCGGCCGAGGCGGATGAGAACGTCCATCAAAACCCTGTGCGTTCCGTGTGGACCGTTTATACCAACCACACAAACCTTATGAAACATTTAAGATTCCTGAGAAGCTGCTCAAAGGGCTGCTTGCACAATGTACATAGACGAGTGAAATTGATGTGTACAGTATGCCTTCTCCCCATTGCTGCTGAAGACTATACCATTCTGTCTGTATATATTATTATATACTATTATATAGCCAATATAAATTTTTATTTACTCAATTAAATTAAATGTTTTAAATTATTTGTCCACTTTAGTTACACGTTACTTTGTCGATTTTGATTATTATTATTATTACAAAACATCCATTAACCAAATTCTGGACGGGAACCCCTTTTTGGTGTTTTAACTAAGCATTATGTTATACTTCAGTTATTGCAAAATAGCAGATCTACAAGCTCATAGCGCGCCACCGAGTGGCGCACTACGAGCTTGTAGATCTGCTATTTTTGAGAAATCGTAAAAATGCGGCACAAATCTTTGAATATATATTCTTTCAGAGCGAACGTTTTTTCCGATGTCAGGCTTAAATGCATTAACCAATTCATGCTTTGTCTATATGTGCCAACAGCCGACCTATACAAGCTCACAACACGTGGCATCTCCAAGCGAAACTGAGCTGAAATGGCCTTAATTGGCGGGACATATAACGAGTATAATTTTACTTTAGGTATAGGCTACACTTAAAGTAGCTAGATTGTGATACCATTGCCAATACTCAAAGTGCTGTTCTGTTCTGCGCTGCGATGCGCTGTGCTGTGCTGTGCTGTGGTGTGGTGTGGTGTGGTGTGGTGTGGTGTGGTGTGGTGTGCTGTGCTGTGCTGTGATGTGCAAGGGCAGCGAGAGGAGAGACATGCGAAATGAGACAGCGGGTCCAATTCAAAGTCGGGTCGTCTCGGATCAGACAGAACATATGGTCATATGGTGCACTAACCGGATGAGCCACCAGTCAGGCAGGCAGGCTGCAGGCACTCCCTAAAATGCACGTAAATAAACATGTACAGCAGGCCTCACCTGCACGCAAGCAAAGGGTATACCGGTATATATTGATACAGTAAAGCCAAATTAAGCCTATAAATAATGGGTGTGAGTATATGGGGATGGAACTTGAGCATTCTAAATGTCTTTCAACACATGCTGTAAAATCTTGAATGTATAAGCCACCGAGTGGCGCGCTAAGAGCTTGTAGGTCTGCTATTTTTGAAAAATCGAAGAACGACAGACATAGAAACAAAAGCTTTTTCAGAAAACTGTCAGGATGTAGAAGACTGTAGAATGTAGAATCTGATCTCAGGTCAGAATGGGTTAAAATAAAGGAACCCTCAGGACTTTAGAGTGTACATAAATAGATATACCATGCACAGCCTCGTGTCGTTAGACCTGCTGCAGAACGCCACGCAATCAAAAGATCAACTTCTTATAATTATTATGCAGACGGTTTCTGTTTGGAAGTAGGTTAAAAAAAACCTGTATCAGCAGACAGGTAAGCGATAAAAAATTGTAGCCCTGGCACGCACGCACGCACGCACGCACGCACGCACGCACACACACACGCACGCACGCACGCACGCACACACGCACGCACGCACGCACGCACGCACGCACGCTCATAATTGGAAACGGAAAAACGTAAATAAGATAACAAGTGGTTATCTTTCTAGCCATGTTAGTTGTGCGGAATTACATTTTTCAACTCCTGTGATTACAACCTGGGGACATGGCTGTCTGCCGCGGGAGAAATACCATGTGGCGGATGCGGTATACAGTATAGCTAAGTGGGTGGGTGCGTGCGTGTGTGTGTGTGTGTGTGTGTGTGTGTGTGTGTGTGTGTGTGTGTGTGTGTGTGTGTGTGCGTGCGTGCGTGCGTGCATGCGTGTGTGTATTGCATCGCACGTTGAGTGACACATCCATAAACGTGTCCCTGTGTCTGTGTTTCCTGGCGCGTGAATCGGCCGTCGCAAAAGATGGCATTTTAACTACTGTAATTTGCGACCCGGGGATATAATGTGCGGCCTCAGATGGAAGCTGTTTATATGCTTGCGTGTGCGTGTGTGCGTGCGTGTGTGCGTGTGTGCGTGTGTGCGTGTGTGTGCGTGCGTGCGTGCGTGCGTGCGTGCGTGCGTGCGTGCGTGCGTACCTGTTTGGCTGTGTGCAGCAGGTCGGAGGCAGTGGTTGTCAGCTGGATAGCCTGATAGCTCCCGGGGCTGGCCGTCATGCTGAGAGACAGCGAGGCCACCAATTGGACCCCCAGGTCTGTAATGGTCACCTGGACAGGACACACATTAACAGAGAGCGTTAGAATACGTTTGTACATTGTGCATCCAATGTACAAAATGTCTGGCAAAGAAGTATACTTGGATTGAAACATATATATATATATATATATCGTCGCTGTTGGGCTGCAGGAACATTGGATGTCCATTTAATGCCCTTCATTTTACAAGAGTGTTAAGCTAAAGGATTGAAAACACCACGTGGTTTTATTTTGACGATTTCGTTCCATTTCCTGAAAAAGCATCAGTTCTGGGCGGTTTTCACCTGACAGTGACGATATATAAAAAAACGGGTACTTCAAATTCAAACAAATTGCAAAAGTAGCAGATTTACAAGCTCAAAACGTGGTGCCAAATCGAGCTTGCAAACCTGCTACTTTCGGCACTTTGGTGGGTGTGGCGCTGTAGTATAGGGCATTATTAAGTTCTCGACAAAGCACAACATTAAAAAGGTTAAAACAGAGATTCTCAACCAGTGGTGGTCCTTGAGGGGGTTCCAGGTGGTCCCCAGCTAAATGATATGGTAACCAAAGGGACACATCTTTAACTCTTGAGAGTTAAATTATTGTTACACATTACTTAATTTACAAGAAAGTCTAGGTTCAAGCTGTTTAATGTCACACAGATGTAGAGGTACAGCATTGTGAAAAACTTAGGTTGGGTGATGCTCCACAATACACATAACGGTGAATAAATAAATAACCATACTAAGTATAAAAGTTTTAAAACGTTTAAAGAACTCAGATCAGTATACAAGGCCGTAATAACACCATGGAATGTTCAATATTCATTTAGGCTTGTTAAGCAGTCCTACAGCCTGGGGGAGAAAACTCTTCTTCAGTCTGCTTTGTGTCGACACAATTAGAGAATGTAAAATATGTTGTATCTCGATCAAGGTTTGCCTGTTATCTCTCCTAATGGTACCAACCGGGTATACAAACATCAATACAGCATGGAACTGTGGGACAAACTCTTATCCCACGACAAAATACTCCTTCATTTTGGGGGTCTGCGAGGTTAAATCTCATTGAATGTTGGTCTGTGGCTTTTTTTTCTTTTTTTTTATATATATATTTTTTATCCCACGATTTTGTAACCCATTTTTCACCCCTGTGTCAATCATCTACTGTGATCCTGGGCTCTACACACCCTCCGCCAACCTGGGGAGAGCAACGGACTTAACTCATGCTTCCTTCATGCTTGAGTGTCCAAGTTGCTCCTTTACACCTGACAGGGGGGAGTTTCCCTGGTTGGACGTATAGCGCGTGGAAGGAACACGTTATTCCAAACAGTTCCTTTCCCCTCCATCAGGCGCCCGGCTGGACAGGGGGAGTCAGTGGCTTTTTTGATTGATTGATTACTTTATTGAAAAGTACATTTCAAAAGGATAGAGTCACAAGAAAGCCGTTATAGGCTTGTTTCCGTTGTGGTCCTCTTGGGGAAAGGGGAAGGGGAGCAACGGTACAATACAGACAAAAACAAAAATACCTTTGTATTTTGCCAGGAGACAAAAACACAAAAACAGGACAAATTCGTAAAAACTGACCAATAAAACTGAAATTTATTTTCTTTTTCCCCCCTTATTTTTTTCTATTCTACACTATAAAAGTCAGTATACTTCAAAAATAAAAAGTAGGACATGTTATCGGCCAAACCATATTTTTAATGTGGATTTAAAGTTTTCAAGGGAACTGATCACTCAAATGCCGAATATAGTGGGCCTTCTTATGTTACACAAAATATATCCAAAAGTCAGAGATCTTTTTGTGCACAGCTGCATTCTGGGACCTTACCATTAGCTTTAGAAACGGGTAGATTCATTGGTACTCCTGAGGAGGACAGAGTCTGTCTAGTGTGTGATTTAAAATAAATTGAAAATGAAATTTTGTTTTACTGCCCATTATATGACTTTTTCTGGTTGGAGGACTATGAAAAACTGGAATTTTGTTTTAGGAAAGGTACTTTTGCTTTGGCAGACTTTTTATGCAGGGCGTGGGAAATAAGGCACAATGTTTTGTTTGTGTAAAAAAAATAAAAATAAATAAAAAGGGAATATCAACAAAACATATCTGTTTATTGTACACAATGCAATATTGAATGCAATGTTATGGTGTGTCCTGTAAGCCCATGTGGGCTGGGCGCCTTTGGTGCATGACACAAAAATAAAGAAATCTATCTATCTATCTATGGAAAAGGGTTGAAAACCGCTGCGTTGAAACACGGAGATGGGAGGTTTCTGCCCGACAAGCTGCAACAACACGTGACCCGGTATATATATACGTGTGCAAATGCAGTGTACGTTCCACCGCTGCCACACGTCGTCCAACGTCAATAAATCCAGCTAATGGAGCTTCGTCCTGGTTGTCGGTGGTCTCGGGGCCATCAGGGCCACAGCTGCATTTCAAAGGTGTAATAACGCCACGCGCCTTTTGGACAAGCACATAAAACAGCCTTTTATTCAGCTTCTTCTTTTCTTTTTTTTTTAACCCATTTTGGGCAGGAACCCCTTTTGGTGTTTTATTTAAGCTATTGAAAAATAGCAGATCTACAAGCTCGTAGCGCGCCACCGAGTGGCGCGCTACGAGCTTGTACAGGTAGGTCTGCTATTTTTGAAACAATTGTGGAAAATGTGGCACAAATCTTTGAATATATATTCTTTCAGAGCGAACGTTTTTAACTCAAATATTTGCTTCTGAGGGGTTCCTCCTGGAACAACATATTTTCAGATGGGGGGTCGGCGGCCAATTACATATCATTTTTGGGTCCTTGACATGAAATATTGAGCACCACTGATATTAGAAACATGAGGTATTTCAGAAAACTGTAACTGAATTTAGAAGATTGTTTTTTTGAGGTGCTCCTCCCGTTCTGGCGCCTGTCGCCTCTCGCAATCCGACACGCTCCTCCTGTTGACGTTGCAACTCCATTGACTCACGCAGTTACTATTTCCGCAGCCATCAGCGACCGATGGCGCTGTATAACGTCTCGCGACCGACGAGACAGACGTTGGAGAGGGGGGGGCTCACATTAACCCATTCTGACCTGAGATCAGCTTCATACGAGGTTTCCACTGGACACACACTGGTCCGATGAACCCATTCTGACCTGAGATCAGATTCTAAAAATGTCAGTTTTTCTTCGATTTTTCAAAAATAGCAGACCTACAAGCTCGTAGCGCGCCACTCGGTGGCGCGCTATGAGCTTGTAGATCTTCTATTTTTCAATAGCTAAAGCATAACATGATGCCGACACCAAAATGGGTTCCCGTTCAGAATGGGTTAAGCCCATTTATAGACCCGAGGACACATCTATGTCACCTTATAGCCTTTAACCACTTCAACCATCATTATTTATTTAGGGTGCAGTGGTGGTTGGCCGAACGGTTTGCGGAGCGGTCTTGATATCGTGAAGGTCGCTATAGTTCGTATCCCCCGGACCGGCACGTTAAAATTACCACCGCTGAAGAAGTGCCCTTTATGGACATGGCATTGAACCTCCTCTACCATGAAATGTTCTATGAGCAGGGCCTGGCTGTAAACAAGTTCTTGAGCTTAGTCCAGTTACCCTGGGTAAACATAGTACCTTTCCTTTCCTTAGTCCAGTTACCCTGGGTAAACATAGTACCTTTCCTTAGTCCAGTTACCCTGGGTAAACATAGTACCTTTCCTTTCCTTAGTCCAGTTACCCTGGGTAAACATAGTACCTTTCCTTTCCTTAGTCCAGTTACCCTGGGTAAACATAGTACCTTTCCTTTCCTTAGTCCAGTTACCCTGGGTAAACATAGTACCTTTCCTTTAACCATTATTATGAACTTTATGTTGAAAAATAGCAGATCTACAAGCTTGCATAGAGCGGCACCGATCTGGGACGACACATTTCCAGATTGGGGTCCATGGCCAATCACATGAAATGTCCATGAGCCAAATACATGAAAAATAGATTGAGAACCACAGATTTTCTTTCGTCAGAAAACTGTCCGTTTTAGAAGACATTTTGTAGAATCTGGTCTATGAGGTCTTAATGGGTTCCACCTCTCATGTGAGATGCTGCTCGGGACCCCCACCCACCCCCGCCGCCGCCGCCCCGCGTGCCTGACAGGCACACATCAGGGGCTGCCTTGACACGCCACAGCGCCTGTCCCCGGTGGATAAGGAATGCTACGGGAGGGAGCAGGTGGCTTTTGAGATCTCCACTGCCATTTGGCATTAACCCATTTTGACCTGCGGGAACGATTCTATAAATGTCTTCTATGTATCCTGACAGTTTTCTGAAAAAGCCATGTTTCTATGTCAGTCGTTCTTCGATTTTTCAAAAATAGCAGAGCTTGTAGATCTGCTATTTTTCAATAGCTAAAGCATAGCATAATGCTAATACCAAAAGGGGTTCTCGCACAAAATGGGTTAAACCATACCCTGCTGCTGAAGCTACTGCGGCAGGCACAGCCTCGCCGTTGATGCAGGTGATGGTTATTTATTTATATATAAAAATAAAAAATAAAGTAATGTATTTGATTTCAAATAATGTTCGAAATAAACTCATTAATTTATTTATTTATATTTACTTACTTACTTACTTACTGCATTTTTGTAGGAGTGCTTCTATGACAATGATTTAGAAGCATTTGTAGAATCGGGCCTCAGTCCAAAGCTCACCTCATTCACTGTTGTCTATCCTGCTGTCATTACAACATGTCACCGAAGTTTCTTATGTGTTTGTCTTCTCCCACTGAAATGGTTCCTGTCAATGCTGTGTTAATAATAACCCTAACAACTGTAACCAAATGGACTTCCCTCTCCCACAACAGCTCCATTTGGAGGACAAATGAACACAGCATTGACAGGATTTGACTCCAGCACTCCAGCATTAAGAGTTCACTGTCTGTTCCTACATCGTCGTCCAATTGACTTTTATATGTCCTATCATTTTCTACTTCATTGCATTATCAGGTTGTTCCTACCTTGTCGTCAAGTACCGTGACGGTCTTCTCTGCCAAGATGGAGTCGGACAGAGGAGACAGAACCTGAAACAGAAGACAGATGGCGGTCAATACAGAGGAGACAGAACCTGAAACAGAAGACAGATGGCGGTCAATACAGAGATGAAGACGCAGTATGCTTCAGGACTGACACCACCATGTGGGATCCCTGTCTGGAGTGAACTGAAGGCCCACAGTGCCTTATGCTACCATGGTTTCATCTGCGGGTTTGAGTAAATGGTACGTGCGCTGTGACTGGCCAGTCGCTGTGATTGACAGCCTACACCTAAACCTAACCCTAACCTTAACCTCAGTAAAACTATACCTAAACCTAACCCTAACCTTAACCTCAGTAAAACTATACCTAAACCTAACCCTAACCCTAACCTTAACCTCAGTAAAACTAAACCTAACCCTAACCCTAACCTTAACCTCAGTAAAACTATACCTAAACCTATAACCTCTGAAAACTATACCTAAACCTATAACCTCAGTAAAACTAACGCGGTGGCTGGGGAGCGTTTCCAAGAACCCGAATCCGCAGATGAAACCATGCAAGCGTGCCTTATACCCAAAGAGGCCAATATACGAAGAAAAGCCTCCATGTTATGCACAGCAGTGGTCCAAGTACATATTAAGTACATCATTTTATCTGAATATACGAGCGCCGTCTAGTCCTTGGTGATCGTCATCCATCCAAAGTCTGGATGTCAATGGTCCATTTGGCCTTTGTCCATTTTAGATTTTTTTGCATGTTATCAAGCTAACTGGCATTATTACCGTGGATGGATCAATACTTCTCACTTGATCAGCTGCATAGCAATATAGTTTTCACCAGCATCGACCTACTGGCCTGTCTGTCTGTCTGCCTGCCTGCCCATCTGTCAACCCGCCTGTCTGTCTGTCTGCCTGTCCATCTGTCAACCCGCCTGTCTGTCTGTCTGCATGTCTGTCTGTCTGTCTGTCTGATTGGTTCCGGGGTTCTGCACTTGGCTCCACCATGACAGACCGTAACGGTCCGCGGTTCTGTCTCCGAGCTGAGGAAAGGTGCAGGTGTTGTTGAGATGGCTATACAGCCTTTCTGTCAGAGCGCTGATCCGAGGCGACAGACAGTGAACGTGGAAGCCGCAGCGCTACGTTGGGGGAAGCTGCAGCGCTACGGTGGGGGAAGCTGCAGCCTGCTCGTAGGGAATCACAAACACAAACCCTTAGACTCGACATTAACAGATCTAAGTCCAATCCTTAAACGTGACGTTAACAGCTGACCCCAACCCGTAAACCAAACACCAATGCCCCAACCCGTAATCCTGTCCGACCTAAATGGTTTACAAAATTTGAACCTTATACCTCTTAAAAGATCTTTATTAGCCATGAAGTGGACCCTTTCCCAGAACAATGTCCGATAAGGCTCTACGG